>NC_044987.1:44259578-44338996 GCF_008728515.1 Papio anubis | reverse complement strand
TTAGAAAGGATGAAAGACATGTACAGAGAGCTGTGGGAGACGTGCCACATGCCTGACGTGGAGCTGCTCCAGGTGAGGAGGGAGGGTCCATCCTCAGAGACAGGAAGTCCTTGCTGGACATTGCTGCCAGGACATGCACATGTCACCTGCATATGTCACTGCTCTAAGCTAAGTGACACATGCTGTCTGACTCCCACCATTACATTACCTTTGTCCGGTCACTTATTACTGCATACTTTGGTAATCTTTGGGAAATTTTTACCATTTTAGCAGAACACATATAACAAGATTCTCTTCAATATAATTTGGAGTAATATCCACACAGAGAGATCATCTAAAATCATTAGAACTTGAGGCTAGGGGAAGGTTAGTAATACTCCATTGATATGCCCTAGTTCCTCCTCACTCTCTGATGTCCCATACAACAGTGATTTGCTGAAGACGTTGAGGGTTTTCCCCTTGTCTGGGTGAGGTTTGTAAAAGTTGCTCATCAATGTCCGTGTACTCCGTTTCTCATATGGTTCTGTTTTGTTTTAATAGTTGTCATGAGTGGTCAGACCTTTCCTTGGAAATAAGATTAGGAAATTAATGACACTGGAAACCTAGATATCTTTGCTTTACTCCACCATCTCTTGCTCAGCTCCTTTCTTCTTCATGCCCACTGATGAAGCTTTTCATATTTAGTTGAGGTTCTGTTATTAACGTAGCCTAGAATGATTCCTTAGAGGGGAATAAAAAGATTGACATTTTTAAAACAGTAAAACAGAAAGAAACAAGAGTATGAGAAAAGATGCAGAAGGAAAAATCTCTCACAATTAACATTATCTTTTATTATTTTGCAGGATATGAGAAATGTATTGGCAAGGTGAGTTCACACTAAAAAAAATGCTATTTCTCAAAAGTTCATTCTCTTGTGAATGAAGGGGATGTATACATTTTGAGGTACTAATATCATTCTGAGTGGCTATTTCCATTTTTGTTTCAAAAGAGGGCCTGAGGTCTTCTTCTCTTAGGTCTGGAAAGTTTTCATCTTAAAATTTGTATGAATTCAAATATATGTAAAAACAGTTTGCCATTCTGAAGTTTGTTCTTCCCGGTCCATCCATCCTTACCAGCCTCACCCCACAGATCTTAATACAAAATTACTCTGCAGAATCATAGTGTTGTCTTCTACTGTAGAGGGTGGGAGGTTAAAAAAAAAAAAAGACAGAGGGAGGAGAGAGATTCCCTCTGGGTGGGCTGAGGAGGAAGGTTTTTTTCCTAGAAGCATCAATGACCAGGACTTGCTCCATCACAATATACCCAGTTCTAGGAAAGACCTCAGGAAAATGGTTGCCTTAGGACCCTCAGCATCAGTGTTCTCAGGCTGGAATTAGACTCCTTTGTTTTGCTCAAAAGATTAAAGCTTTTTGTCTCAGTGCATATTCTATGTTAGACGCTGATTAGTGTTAGTGACAGGTACAGGCTGAGGTCCCAAAGACTTTTGTCTGAGATTTTTGCTCTCTGAAATATTTCCAGGATTTTTGCATACCCTCAGGGGGTGTGATGGGCAGAGGGATGCAATGTCTTTTAATGAGTTTAGAAGTTGTGTAATGTCTGAAAATAACATATCTGGGGAAATTGGATTTTTATGCAAGAAAATTCAGAAAAAGTAACATTTGTATGGCCCATAGAGTGTGGAATAAAATGCACATGCAGTTAACCAAAACTGGCAGAATTCTGAGGAAACATCTTATATGAAAATATGATATCTTTGTATGACTGTGTGATTAGCTCTGGGCCTGGAAATATAACTGAGACCATTTTTTTGCAGGGCTGATTTGGCACAGATGCAAAAGCCCCAGCCAGTGAACCCGGAGCTCCCTTCATGGCGCATAACTGGAGTCCTAGGCATGCTCAACAACTTCAGAGGTAAGAGCCAGCTGCTTGGCAGTCCAGCCTCAAATCATTTTCTTATTGGATCCCTTGGTGGTGGCTTTTCCCATTTATGTTTTATAATTTTTGATATGTAGGTAATACATAGTTTTCCAAAACATGTGCATCTTCTCCACCTGCATAGTAATACTACAAAGATCAAAACTCAATTTCCTGAGTTAGAGTTTGATGAAAATGTAAAGCAATGTACGTACTTTTTCTTCAGAATAAGAGGATAAAGAATATTCAGATCATGTAGTTATGAGGACACTAGTTGTCACGGTGGCATCAGTATTTCGTGTTTATTCAATTTAATTCAATTTTGAGGGTTAGATTTGGCATAATGGTTTTTAATTGGTTCTATTCTATGTGCATTTACATGCATTCTACAAGTAACCTTTATTACATTTCTATAAAATCAGAGCATTGATTTAAAAAATGACCAAAATATCCATAATCTGTGACAATTTTAATGCCACTGGGATATGTGTAAATAAACTGAAAGGGAGGGACTCTGTGAACATGTCTCCTAAGCATGCTAGCTCCACTCAAGAGGGTGCAGTCTTAGGGGTAGCAGAGGCAGAACGCAGAGCCGATTGAATCAGGAGCTGAAAGAGATATTGTAGCCAGAGTATTCCTTTCTGAAACTTATAACCTATATGTACAATTTTACCAAAAGTTTTGAGGTTTGAGACTATACAGGTGGCACTTACATTCTAAATAAATACCCGCATCACGGAAAAGTGATGGCCCACCTGTTGATGATCCAAAGACAAATAATACAAGAAGATTTCTAATAAAGAAAAAAAAACATTTTAGATATGTCCTGAAAAGAAACTTCGTACAGAGGGTAGACATTAAATCACATTACTTTAGGGATATGTAATAAGCATTTTTCATTATTTAAGGAATAATATATAATTGAAGGTGCTGTAGAGTCAATGACATTTCCCATCTCTCATGGATGCATGGGTGACTGAACTCTCTTGGCTTCCTCTTTCTGTATTTCAGAAGAAAAGCAACTGGGGTTTTAATAATTGGGCTTACAGAGCCCTGTCCCTCATAGCACCTACTAATATACATTTTTCCTTGTCAGTGGATAAATGCCTCCTTGAGCAATTTTAGAAAATGACTCCCTTTGCCTATAAGCCTTCTGAGGATGTGAGGACGATATCTGAGACGAGACCATCGCAGTGCATCCATGGATCCCAGGAGTGGAGAGAGCTTTACAGTGGGGAGCCATGGCTGCTCACTCTGGCAGGCATTCATGGAAGTGGATGTGACTCCACTCCCCCACCTTGGATTCTGGGAGTCTGCAGAGATCCTGTAATGGCTACAGCAGATAGCAGCATCGCTATTGATTCTGATGAAACATTTTTGAGCTAATTTCCCCAAAGAGGGAGCACCACAGGCTCTCCACCAACTTCCACCTTTAATTCAGTATGCAAAGGCTCCTCTCTTGGGTCGGCTAGTTTCGGGATTATGACAATGGATCTGTGAGCTTTGATGCTCTAGCTGCCCTCATCTGCGGCTTCCTTCTCCTCCCTCCTCCGAGGCCCTCTCCTCTGGCTCTGGCTGCAGCCGGCCCCACGACGACTCCATCGCAGACCCACAATATGGTGCAACAATGTACATTGAGACCCGATGTGGAGCCTCCTGTGAGCTCCATTGTAAGTTCATGGAATATAATTCTAATTCCATGGCTATACATGGGATAAACACCTTGAATGTGTGTAAGCATTTGTTAATTGCTATTTAAATAATAAAGTTATTGTGAAATCTCTTTAATAGAAATATCAATAATGTATTTCTTCTTGGTACAGTCTTGCTGGGAGGATTCATCTTAATTTACCCTGAAAGTCATGTTCTAATGTATTTAATTCAGAGAATTTAGTATATTACACTTGTGCAGCCATCAGAACTTTCTAATGCCTGGGCACTTTTATCACTTCCAGAAATATCCCAATACCCATTAACATTTATTCTCCATTCACCCTCCCCCATGCCTTCATAACACTTAATCTACTTTTTATGTTTTTGCATTCAGGTAAATAAAATCATACAATATAAGTTCTTTTTAAATCAGATTTCTTTTTCAGCGATTATGTTTTTAGTTTGTACATACTGTAAACCATTTGTCTTACTTGTATATTTGAACCAGGTTGGGGTAGAAAAATGAAGTGATGGATATCTTATGTATCTTTATATATATAAAGAAGAGTGCTTATTTTCTTTTTAAGTCTGACCGAGTTAAGTTGACCTCACAGACTTTACTATTTCTCAACATCCTAGTTATTAATCACATTTCAGCTCATACAACAGTTTCTCAGTGCTGGGTTGTTGTGCTATTACATCTTCTCTGAGTATATTATATCAGATTATAATATTCAGAAAACTCTTATTACTACCAGATTGAAAATTCCAAGGGGGTAATGGCACTATTTGTCTTCTTTGCTAATGCAATTTTTAGAATAGATTACACAATAAATAAAATGAATAAATGGATAAGTAGAGGAGTTATGTAATACTATTCTAACATTAAGAAACTTTCCAAAATATAAGTAGCAAAATAAGATAGAACATACTAATGAATATCTAACCAAAAAGTAAGAAATACATTGATTTTCAGATTCATATCAAAGATAATACTGTTATGTTAGGGTTTAAAATAATTGTAGCATAGGTTTTATAGGGTTTACTTCAATTAGGTTTTATAATATAAACCATTGAAAGAGGAAGGTTCCTATGTAAGATGATGGAGAACAGGACAGGACTTAGAATAAAGGAGACTGTCCTGATTTTAACTGACATATACTTTTAATCACTTACTAAGCATAAAGTGGTATAAACATTCTTATGCAGTAGGAAGAACAACATTAGTTTAAATTTTAAATAAGAATCCAGATGATACAGAATGGAAAATTCTATAGTAGAATGTGATAGCTACGTCTCCTAAGGCACCAGCTTACCTGCTTTAACAAAGACCATAAATTTGACATGATTCAGAAGGTGCTTTGCTCTCACATGTTTGTACCAATATAGGAGTTGGTCAAGAAGAAGACTAACATCTTCAACAAGTGCATTTTTTCTCTGTGTGCAGAAAACTCCCATTTATTGCCATGACCCATGCAGCAGGAAAGCCAAAAGAAAAGCAGGAGGGACAAGAGTATTCGGCTATAAGGAAATCACCTGGTGTTTTTCACAATGCTTTGATTCCCATCCTATAGGTTCAAAATTAGGCAGATGGCACACCAAGTTGTAGGATATATCTGGTAATGCTGTTTACATTCAGAACAATATTTATTCTCATCATTTGATTCAGAAAACAAAATTAATGACTAGCACAACAGAAAATAACCCAAGAGATTTGTTCAACGAAACAAAGCAGAACCCTGCCAAAGGATAGAAGCAAGGGGTTGTCACGCCTCAGCAATTCCAGAGTGAGTAAACTCGCTTTACTACACTGTCAAAGTGTCCAGTGTTGTCCTTTTCAGAGCCTGGCTAGCTGAGGGTTATGTGGCAAGAAACATCTTACTTGTATTTTAGTCCCTTAAATGAATGATTTAGATAGGAATGATTCTCCACATTTTGAAAATACTGTATCAGAAATGTTCTCTTATTGTTTCACCCAATATAAAGAGATCACATCACTGCACTCCAGCCTGGGCCACAGAGAAAGACACGGTCTCAAAAAAAAAAAAAAAAAAAAAAAAGTTATCTATCAATAGCCTGGGTACAGACATTTTTAATACAAGAATTTTCTTTGTGACTCTGAGAAAAGAAAAAATTGAGAGGATAACTTGGAAAATAATCTAACAAAACAGGATGTGGTATTCTTGACTAGCACTCTATTTCTGCACCAAACCCAGGAGACAATGTAAAACGGGCAGCCCTCCAGTGAAATAAGACAGACACACAGAGCAAAAAACACTCCATGGTCCCAATCTACATCTGAAATCCATTTTAAAAGTTCAAATACATTTCAGTACAGCTTATACTGACGGGAAGAAATCTAGGTAAACGTATGGACAAAAAAAGCTGTGGTAAAGGCACAGAATGGTGAATAAAATGAATCCATGTACAACCCAGGCATTCAATAATCTCTAGGTAATTGCCTTTGGGGAAACATTCTGAGGGACTAGATTTTGATGTCTTTTATCATAAAACAAGCATAGATAAGTGATATATGATTATTTGAGTTAATTTTCATTATAGTAATTATTTCATTATGTATATGTATTCCTAAAATAAATATATTGTATAATTTTGAAAATATAAAGAAAATAAATTTAAAAATAAAGGTAATTTTATATTGTACATACTGGAAAAATAAGGGAAGACTGGGGTCAGTAATGAGCACTGCTTCTATTGACTTAAGAGAAGTCTAATGTACATTTTAGTTGGGAAGCCATCTGTATTTAAAAAAAATTGATATAAGGCTTGTGACAGTGGCCATACTTATAATCCCAGGGCTTTGGAAGGCCAGGACAGAAAAATCACTTGAGGCCAGAAGTTTGAGATCAGCCTGGGCAACATAGTAAGACCTTATCTCTACCAAAAAAAGAAAAAGAAAATTCATTCCTATGCAGTGGTGTAAAAAATTCATTGTTCCAGAAGCAATTTCAGGAGGCTTGAGTTGGGAGGATTGCTTGAGTCCAGGAGTATAAGACTGCAGTGAGTTCTGATTGTGCTATTACACTCCAGCCTGGGTGACAGAGTGAGAATTTGTCTCAAAAACAGCAACTCATTATTTTATGTAGCCATTTTAATTAGGCAGATGCACTTTTCTTTCCATAATTATTAAATCTGTATAAGAAAGACAGCTTGCATTGTGGTGAGACAGGGTTTCTTCTGGGGACGCAGGGAGCGTAGGGAGCTTTTATGCTACGGGGACTGGTTTCCCCTTCCCTGAAGGTGCTCTGGATCTCACGCTTCACGCCTCCTCAGCTGCATGGTGCTGCTGGCTGGGACTGAAGGCACAGGGTGCAGGCGCCCCAGGCGTAGCCGTCCCTAATTTTAGGCGCAGAGACATAGGTCGAGGAGGATCAGCTTTTACTAAGCAAAGAGAGTTCCAGGATTCTCCCAGTCTGCGCTGACACCCACCTCAAGTATCACTTCCTGACTTTTTTTTGAGGAGTCTTGCTCTGTCACCTAGGCTGGAGTGCAGGCCTGATCTCTGCTCTCACTGCAAGCCTGGGCCTCCCTGGTTCATTATTTCCTCCTACCTTTAGCTACCTTGACATAAGAATTATATTGTAAGGCTTGCTACTTACTGCTTTGGCTAATTTTTAGAAATCGGGTTTCTACTTAGGTGGGCTAGGATGATCGCCTGATTCGTGGATTCCACTCCATGGCTCTAGCCCAAGGGATTGCTATGGGCGCGGAGCCAACGCCCCTGGTGCACAGGACACCTTTCTTACCCTTCCAGGATGAGGTGGAGGGGCACGGGCATGGAGGGCGGAGAGCCTCCCGAGGCATGCCCGAGTCTAGGCCAGGAGTCCGGTGCAAGTGAGCTGAGAAGGCGAGACTGGATCACATAGCTGGACCGGCCTTTAATGTCGCCTGCTACTACTACTTTGGTGGATATAATTCCCAAGTGGGTCTTAGCTGAGGCTCCTACACTGAGGCCAACCCAGGACAGGTAGGAGGAATGCAGCCCTAATCATAGCTGCACAGGCAGGAGCTGCCCCTGGCCCCATGGACAGCTGTCTTTAGATACACTGCGCCTGCCTTGCGCCTCCCAAGGCCAGCACCCACCTGGGCTTGGTTCATTTTAAGGCCATCACAGATCTGGTGGGAAACACAGGGCTGCGGCCCCGGCCCCGAGTCTCTGGAAAAGGCCCTGGGTAAACGCAAAGCACTGAGCAGAAGAACAGGTTTCCCTGGTGAGGCTGATGCCAGCTGGGCTCCACAGGGATCCCACCTGAGGTGGGCAGAGGGCTTTGAGGTTTTCATGCCTGATGAGGGCCAGGAACCCTTCCTGGGTAGGCATTGGAAGACGGGTAGAGCTGCTAGATTCTAGGAGAGATGGGCTCGCTGAGGGACACAGGAGGTATCACGGAATGAAATGAAATGAAGAAAGGAGCTGAGTATCTGTTTCTATCACGCTGCCTTAAGTGTTGTTTTTACTTTAAAGAGGCCGCTGTGGCCCAGCCAGGGTACCGCCATCACTAACCACTTCTGTTGAACTATGTCCCGGTGGCGTTGACTTTAAGGTGGGCGCCTCTGGGCTGAAAGCCGTCAGTGCTCCTGGTATGCATCCCAGAGAGGAAATGAAGGGACCCTCACTAAGAAGTGGGTCTGACTGACAGGTGTCTGGCAGCCCACCGGCAACAGCACTACATCCCCTGCAGCCCTGCCATTCGCACTACATGACGTGGGAAGGCTGTCTGTTCATCCTTACTCTGGGGACCCAAGCCTGCTCTGAGGAGTGAGTCACAGCCCTGGTGTGTGCCTTGCATTGCTCTTTCCACAGGTGTCCCCGGAGACTCAAGCTTGCTCATTTCTGTCCTGACACAGCTCGCTGTCCCTGCAGTGGACAGAGTCCCCCTGTTCTGTGTCAGCTCCTAGACATCATTAGTCTTTCACGTGATAAAGTGTGAGTACTTTTCCCTTGTACAGTATTTGGGGAAATTCTAACACACTCCCAGGAGACCTAGCAGGTCCCTCCACGGCTCACACAGTGGGTAATTCTATAGATTCTGCACCCTGGCAGTCAGCTCTCCCCTTGGAAGCCCCCAGGGTCCCTGTTTCTGTGGGTCCTGGTCCTTTGTTTCTACCCAAGTCCCATTTGGCCAGCACCTACCAGGAACTGCCATGGTATGGGGGAGGACAGGTGGAACCCTGACCACAACAGATCCTGCTAAAACAAAAAAGTCACATTGATGATGACAACGCGGTGGGGTGAGGAATGCCATCGCGGGCATCTGGGAGCTGCCAGGGAACGTGCAAAAGCAGTTCTTCGCCCTTTGCATCTTCCCCTCCTCACCTCTCAGGCATTTGGAGCTTGCTTATGCATTGGAATGACTCTTAAATCAACTGCTCGTTTCTGTGCCTCTGCACTCACAGGTTCACTTCATTAACATTTTAAGCAATTGGCTAAAAACTCTCTCCTCTACAGGTTGTTTTCAAAAGCAGGAAAAAGAAAAACACACACTACCTGAATTGATTTGACTAATTTTTGAGTGACTCAGTTCAAAGTCAATATTGCATGCACAATGTCCTCGTGCTAAGCCAGCCTGAAATAAGACTTGGTAAAAGGCACAGCCCTTAGTAGCTGGCGGTGTCACTGTGACAGTGTACACTATGGTGTGAGGGTCTGCTGGTGAGCATAAGTGTGTGTGCTCATACACACAGATAAGTGAAAGGACACGGGCTTTGTGCTGGCAAAGGTTGTGATGCTGCTGTAGCTTGTTGTGGGCCCCAGCAGTGGCAGATGGGAGATTATACTTTGGCGGCATGTTGTTCAATGTATTTAATGGGGTCTCCCATGGCCCGAGGATCACTATTGAGCCTCATGTGGCGCAAATCTGGCTAGTCATCACAGCCCGTCTTTATTGAAGGCAGTGTTGACCCAGTGTGTACTTTAATATTTTACTCATCAAAATATTAAGTAATTTTTACTCGTAAATATTTTACTCGTAATCAATATTAAAGTATTGGAGTACTTTACCATTTTACTCACCAAAAGATGAAAAGGATACCAACAAGTTATGATTTTAATAAATGTCTTCAAAAGTCTGGAATATTTTTCTCCTTTCTTTTTGTTTTTTCTTATGTTTTTGGAAATGTCTTGCCTGAAGTTGGCTTTAATTCTAATAGTCACTAAACTAGACTGGAAATGCACATTGCTGTTGCTTTTAGAACTTGATTCTAGATTTTAATGTATTACTGTCAATTTATATATATATATACACACACAAATTATATATATAATATATATAAAGTATATATCATTATATATTATATATAAAAAATTATATATATTCTGGTTCTGTAGCCCAGGCTGGAATGCAGTGATGCAATCACTGCTCAAATCAGCCTTAAACTGCTAGGTTCAAGTGATCCTTTTGCCTCATTTTCTCAAAAAGCTGAAATTACAGATGTGAGCCACTGCACCCAGCCTATTAATTTATGTTTTTAATACAAGCATAAGAATTATCTCTATGATAAATTAAGGAATGGAATATCTTTAAGGAAATACTATCTTTAAGGAAACACAAAATCTCCAGTAGTTATAGACTCCTATGAAAACCACCGTTACCACTAGCAATTTTGTGTATGTATATATAACACATACATATGTCAATATATATAATGTATGCATGAATTTTTTTCATATTTGGCAGTCATTGAAGAATAAAAATTAGAATTTATATTGGTGAAAAGTGAAATAAGTAATATTTGCTGTTTAGTGAAAACTTTGTTTAGCAACTTAAATGAAGCTGCAGAAAGTATGAATTGGATAATAAAGATATGTCATGAGGGCTTCACAGATGGACAAATAGAGGTAAACTAGGAGAGTGATAGTGACACATGGAGGATGAGAGTATCACATATGTGCTTTAAACAGAATATGTGTAGCACAAATTAGAGCTAAGTAGAGAAGATGAGGAGAGTACATATTCGAGGGTATAACGTTTGATAATTTTTTTCAAAGTAAACAAATGAATTGTATTCAGGAAGTCAAACAATCCTCATTTTGGATGTGTAAGACATAAATTTACTTTGTTTTGAATGTGCAAAACAATATATTTTTGCCTGATCCTTAGTATTTCTCTTCTTTGGTGGCTGATTCATTATGATGTGTTTAAGCTGGAAACCACCACCAAACATGAACAATCTCTTAAAATCAGCCAAAGTAAACTGTTTCATTGTGAGGGAACACTTCATAGAATGACAACAGACTGCTCCACAATTGTAAATGTAAGAATAAGATAGTGGACTAATATTTGCAAAGTGTCAAAAAATGTGACTGTCAATACAGAGATGAATGTGGATTGGAAATACCTTTTATATAAGAGGATATAAGAATGATCTTGTCACATAAGTATAATAAAAAAATAAAGGGGCTTTATACTACTAAGGGCTTCTAGAACAGTACCCATGAGATCTACTTGAAGATAATTCCAACACCTCTGCCACATTTGAATCCGCTTTTATTAATTGCTTTGTCTCTTAACAGTGTTTCCTTTATGTATCTTTTCTGTTTCTATATATGTCTGGTAAGGTTTACTCAAAAAGTGAACTATGTAGAATAGACTAATATAGAAAGCAAAACCCACATGTGTTCCCTTTTACTAGGCTGTGTATGTGTGTTTTGATGGAGAAGGTGGAATCAATCTAATCAGGAGTTGATTTGGTTTTGGGACTTATTCCTCTTAGAGTTAACTCCGGTGCACCATAGGTTTCCTGCTCATCTAGCAATACTTTGTGTTCCGGATTGGACTAGTTTAGCAGCTTTTCTCAGTATCTGCTATATCCTCATCCTTAAGTTTCCCTTGAAATTCCTCAGTCCCCCAGAAGACACTGCTTGACCCTGTTATAACAAGTTGGGGCGGTGAAGAGAATAGAGAAGCATTCTCTGTCATTCTGATGAAGCTCAGTGACAGGTCGACACTGTTTCTGGGTCTTCATGATTGGAACCCTCTTAATGATCCTGTCCAACCTTCAGGTGTAGATCTAAATCATCCACATATGGTTTTCGTCTTTTTTCCTTTTCCCCTTTCCAAGTTCAGTTAGTTTTACCAATGTCCCAAGGGCAATGGCATTCCTTATCTTTCCCTTTGTAGTTTTAGGTTTTGTCACACGGGAGAGATGGTGAGGTAAATACAGGTCTTAAAATGTGATCTTCTCTGAATCTCTTCACAGACTGTAAAACAAATGTATGTGGCACATATACACTGTGGAATACTATGCAGCCATAAAAAAGGATGAGTTCATGTCCTTTGCAGGGACAAGGATGAAGCTGGAAACTATTATTCTCAGGAAGCTAACACAAGAATAGAAAACCAAACACTGCATGTTCTCACTCATGAGTGGGAGTTGAACACTGAGAACACATGTGCACAGCGAGGGGAACATCACACACCAGGGCCTGTTGAGGGATAATGAGCCAGGGGAGGGATATCACCAGGATAAATACCTAATGTAGATGATGAGTTGATGGGTGCAGCAAACCACCATGGCACAGGTATACCTATGTAACAAACCTGAATGTTCTGCACATGTCCCCAGAACTTAAAGTATAATAGTAAAAAAAGGTTTTTGTCTTAATGTTGATGTTAACTTATCATAAATTAAATTATATGTGTGTGTGTGTATATACATATGCATTTGAAAAATTAGGCATAACTTCAAATTCATTTATTTCAAGCTTCTTATTTTACACTTTAAAATATTTAAAATATATTATATATGGTACTTCTTCTGTAGAAAAATACTTAGTTTCTCTCATTGATTTAAATGATTCCTGAATCTTATCCTGGTTAATTTTTAAGTTTCCTAACGATTACCTTCCAAAATATTATTCAATATTCTAACTTCTGGTATCAATTAATGGAGTTCACAATTTATCCAAATATATTTATCTATAATATAACATTTGTGTGTTTCAATTCTTCTTCTTAAACCTTTTCGTTGAGATTCATTAATTTGTTGCATTTTCATCTTATCTTTGTTTTACAGAATTATTTTTTATGAAGAGATCACAATTTATTTAGCAATTCTACTGTTGATTAGTATTTATTTTGTCTCCAATTTGGAGCTACTAATAAAATTGATGCAATGATCAACACTGTGTTTATCGAAATACACATAGGCAACCTGTGGAATCCATTTTAGAGTAAAATATCTAGCCCATAAGAATGCTTATAGTCAGTTTGCCAAAAAGTATTTCAGTTTACATCCCTCCAGCCATGAATAACTTTCACTGATTCTTTGTCTTTCACAACACACAATATTATGTGTCTTTAAATTTTGCTAATTTTTATGGACGTCTGTAGTTCAACTTATGGATTAATTTTTATTATTCTGAGGACTAACACAAGTAATCTCTTTTTCATATTTGTGCAATTATTTATGCCTCCAATTTTATGAAGTGCCTGTTCAAATATTTTCCCAATTTTATATTGGGTTCATTTTCTTTTATTGATTACATTCATTAATCACATGTATTGTATTTTATTGCATGTATGTTGGGTTAAATATTTTTCTCCACAATTCGTTTATATTTTAATTCTTGGATGATATAGTTTGAAACACAGAAGTCATCACTTTTTTGATATAAACTAACTAAATTTTCCTTCTTAATTGTTACATTTTTGTCTTGGTTAGGAAATCTTTCTCTGTGAGAATATTTTATTGTGTTCCCTTCACCTTCAGAACGTGAATCCATGTGTAAATGAATTGTGTATGGTTTGAGGTAGGGGTCCGTATTCAGTTATGTCCATTTGAATATTTAATTGATCCAACGTGTCCTGATCACTGTAAAATTTCTACAGGAAAAACACTATCATGCATGTGAGCATTTATTATTAAGATGTCAGATTTAGAAAGATAGCCACAACTGGGAGGTCAAATAAGATGACCTCAAAGTATAGATTCATAAATAAAACACATGGATAAGTATGAAGAGACAGAAAATACTGTTAGATGAAGAGACAGAAAATATTGCCAGGTTACCATTCAGTCTTTTGCCTCCAAGTTTTTTCATGACCAAGATCCCTACTTTGTTCCCTTGATTTTAACTTCGTTTAGACAACTCTGTCATCTATTATTTCACTTTGTGACATTCAGAAATAATGAAAACAAGGTGTATTCTATTCATACATCATGGTGTGATTTTCAAAAACGATTAAACAAAGAACCAATACATATAGTTTTAATGTTTTCACCATTTTTAATAGAAGCACTATCAATGAAATTTGATGACATTAGAACACAACTAAAGACATTCAATATAACTTATTTGTCCTGTTTGATGGTGTAGAAAAGAGGGCTTTCTGTGATGTAATGGGTTCCCAGCATGGAGCACACTTCTGACTTATCTCTCTTCAGAAGTGACTACAGCAAAGATAGGCCTGAGAGGAGGTGAGAAGGAGCAATTAGGGATGGTGTATATAAGGGAATTTTGATCAACATCAACAAAGGTCATGGTTCTACCTTCATAATCCAGGAATAATCCTACCCGACTGGTAGGTCTTGGAACATATTGCACCACAAGTGGGGAGGTGGTAAAGAGACTGCTGTGAGCATCCTCCTTAACACATCCAAGAAGAAAGAGTCCCTCCCCTCACATGTATCCGTGTCTTTTCTTTCCATAATTGTTGAGACACCAAAAAGCCAATTCAAGTCCCCACATGAACCTCCCAATAATATTTGCCAGATGTGAAAGTCTGAGCACCCCATACAAGAAAACATTCAGATTTTGCAGTGATATGGGGATCATCTTGAGGGTCACATCCAACATTCATGCTTCTCAAATCTCCATACAGGAAGATATGACTATTGGCTCTTTCAGGCTGCAGAGTAAAATCAACTGCAAAAATAGCAAAAAAAGTATAGATACATGTAAATAATAGAAATTAGAATTCTTGAGGGAAAATTTGTTCTACCAAGAAATTTGAAGTTACAAGGACAGGAGAATTTTGATTACAACATTTAATCAAGTATAAGGATGATTAATATTCTCTATAGGAAAAACAATATTCTAAAAACAGACATTGAAAATGTATTGAAAACTCAAAAATTGAGAGTTGAATATAAAACCAGCCTGTTTTAATCCAATTTCCAATGTAAAAGTGAAATGTTATATGCCCCGAATGCCCTTTAGCTATCAAGGTCATTATTAAAATATTTCTTGTTCTTAAATACTAGTGATATACTTTCGACAAGAATGGGAAGATTTTAGCTTATTCAAGCACTGCTCTAGATAACTGGATAAAAGTCCATATGTTCAAATTATAAGTGGTAACTTAAGGCAGATTTTTGCAAAATAGTTCACCCAGTCACTCTGTGGACTTCCCTGCTAGCTCTAGATTGAAACTGAATTTTAGATTTTACACGTAGGTCTTCATGAGTGTAACTGAACTGAAAGTATCATTTCTATTTTTACTTCCTATTTACAAAATAATTTCTTCTTTCTTTTTACATATTAAGTCGAATTTTTATGTTATATCAATAATACACATTTACTGTAAGAAAATACAAATACTCCAACAAACTGCTGTGAACTCTATTCCCCAAAAAACTGTTTTTTAACAATGCAAGTGAAATACAGTAAAGAAATATAAAATTTTTATGTAACTTTGGATTATTAAGCTTCCTTCTGAGCATTGTTCCATTTATTCAATTTTTTATTTCTTATGTCATTCCATTTACCCAAAATATAGCTCTATGTGAGCCCAGAACATATTTGGTTTTCACTATGTTTTACTCTTCATGTTATAAACTGAACTATAAATAGAAACACAGATATATTAATAGTTTTGCATAGTCATATCGCTCACTTCCTTCTGAAATGAAATAGCGATTTGATGAAGGGTAAAATATTACCCCCGTGATTCTAACAAAGTATTCGCAGAATTCTGCCAATGGGCTGACACTCACCTCTGAATCCATTGAGCCTGTCCAGCAGTCCAGTGATGGGCCCTGCACTGAGCTCTGGATTCGCAGGCTCGGGCACTTGCAGCAGCAGGGACTCATACCTGCAAGGAGAAAGATGCAGTTACCACATCTACAGCCAAAGTACATAAAAATCAACTACTTTTATTTAAAAGACATTTCATGAGAATCCTTTGTCCACATTTTATTTTGAGTATGAGCTCTGTTTCAGATTCATTCTTATTCACAGTTCCTGATTTTCAAGCATGTTAGAAAAGTGTGTCTGAGTGAGAATTCATTTGGATCTTTCTTCTTATTGCTCCAAATTAGTAAGGATCATTAATCTTAAGACCAAGAGAATATTCAAAAGTAAAATTCTGGGTTCCAGACTTCACCAGAATTTCCTGATATCACCATCTGGAAAGTTGGGGTTATTTTAAGACTGTTGCATCTGTTGCTTCCTTCTCAAGGCCAGGGTGTTGAAATATGCTCCAGGCAGGGAGATCTGCCTTTTATAACTGAGGTCTCTGGAGGCCTACACAGTTCAAACATTCCAAATAGTTTGTCTCATCTATTTTTCAGAATTATATATTTAAATATAAACTAGAAATCATCAACACTTTTCACTGCTAGAGCACTTTCCCTTCTTGTCTGTGGCTTCCCCTGGTTGACTTTGTAGCCATGTAGTAAATGTAACATTTTCTCATTCAAATATGCAGGTTTTTGAGCAATAAAAAGGAAATTAGGAATAGAGATGCTCACTTTTTTATTCTTTTTTTCATTTTTTCCTTTCTTTTTTATTTTATTTGTTTGTTTGTTTGTTTGTTTGGTTTTGCAGAACTTTCGTTGGACTGCCTAATAAAATCACTGAGTATAGCAATAAAAGAGAACAACATAGGGTGGGGGATGGAGAATGTACAACCAGCACAAGGTAATATCAATATCTGAGTCAATTATGCCTTCAGTGTCAAAGTTCCTGCTTGATATTTGTGGAAACTGAAGTCTGCTAAAATCTTGGTATGCACTCACCTGTGTAATATGTCTCCAAAGCCTGTAAGAAAAAAAAGAAAAAGAAAGGCTTAGTGCTTTCCACGATGCAATTTCCACTAAGTTCACTGTGAGTTGGAGGCAGTTTCTGAAGATATTATTTTCCTACAATTTTCCCTCCTGGAAAGCATTTTTTGTTTCTTTTCTCATGAAAATCCCAGTCTGTCATATGTCATGAATTAATGTCTGATAAAGTGTCAGTCTTGAAGACATTCTCTTTCCAGTGAAGGAAGAGGAGGCCCACGGAGTCTGTGCTCTGCTATAACCATAAAGAAGCTACTCAGTCATCTTCCCTAAGCCCTGTTACCAAAATGAGTGGATCTCAAAATAATATTAATGTGATCCTAGATTCGCCAACTTCTCCATCATGCCGTGTCTCCAAATTAACCTAAGTGCAAATGAATCACTTCTCATTTTATCCACTTTCAAAAATCCTAAATATATCATTGACTTTTGATGGGAAATATTTCTTGGGGCTGTTACCTTGGTCATTCCACAAAGTTTTGTTGCCGGTTGGTAGAATCCATAGGAGAGGCTATAACCTCCCAACTGAGTAGCATTAGTTATAGAAACGTGTTTTTAGAAACAAATCATGGAAGTAAAGTGGGGTTGGATTTCAGGAGAGAGGAAAAACACCCATGCATGTGAAGGTTCTACATCCTGATACCCCATGGTCAGCCCATACCTGGAGTAGCTCCACATCTGCTTTATGGCACATTTGCTTCAGATCCTCATACATTCCTCTTAAAAGCTCCCTCGAATGTTCCATTCTGGCTTTGCTTTCATTGAGTTGCTGGAAAATGTCCTCACCCTCCTTTTGCAGCCTCTCCAAGTGATGTTGTTCTTCTTCATGGAGAAATGCAGGCATCTTCTGATATTCAGCTCTGATTGCTTCTATCCTTAAACTCACATAATCCTGCAGTGACAATAGTCAAAGCAAATGTTGTATCCATCTTCTCTTGAAGTTCACTGATTCCTCTTAGCATTCTGAACATCCAATATTTTAACCCTCAGTCTTGTCAATTCTCAGATTCCACAACATTTTAGTCTTCTCCTTTTTTCTGCATTAATATCAACATAGGTGTTTCTGCCCAGTTACGTTTACTTGATTAATGATAAAATGTTTTCTAAGAGTTTTATAAAAATGGATTTCTCTCTTCCTACACACATTTATAGAAAACTAGTTCTTGCCAGAATTAAACTACCGAGCAATATTGGCTAGATAGGAAACCATTATTTCTATTTTGGAGAATTGGGAGATTGTTCGTGTAACCATTATATGAAGTATGAAATGACCACAGACTAGCATTGTCAACTCAATGCATTTCACCAGCATCACATAGTCTGAAAGTTTCATTTATTCTCTTCTAAACTCACCCTAGTCAGCAACATGGACTCCTTTGTGGTTCCTCAAACCCCCAAATAAATGCAAATGAAATATTACTGCACATGCTGTTTCCTATATCTAGAATTATTTTTATATGTATACATATTTGTCATATATGTACTCATATATATATTTCTTATATATAGCTATATATGCATATATGAGGAATATCTGTGTGTGTGTATATATATTCCTCACATATATCCACATATATATATATACGCACATACACACCCACAGCCAGATACATGTATACATTCCTATATTTATGAGGAAGGGAAGGCAAACAGGAGGATATATATTTCCTGTTGATCGATATTTTGTTTCAGTGTGAATTTTTCCATGAGCCTTTTTTCTGACCACACTAACTAAAACCCAAACCCTCATCCCCAGTCCCTAACCTCTGTGCTCCTTTTCTACTTTCCTGCTTGATTATTCTCCAAAGACACTACTACACTCTAACACATCATGTACTTCACATATCTGCATGGTGACCATTTGCTTCTCTCATTTCAATTGCAAGATTTGAGTGTTTTTCTTTCTTTTACTACTTAATTTTCTAAGTTGATAGTTGACATATTACTAGGTATTCATAAAATATTTCTTCAATGAATTTATATTAGAATGAATTAATGAATTAATATTAGATATCATACCCTCAAGATAAACGTCCACAAAGACAAAATCATTTCTAGAATTCTTCTCAAGTCCTTAAAGTTCTCCTTATATTAAACACTAGTTCCCATATTTCTCACATATTTGTGTCTTCAAGACATGAGTGTACATTTCTCACCCCTTTTTCCATTACGTGTTATGACTTATTCAATAGTAATTAGTTCTGATACTTAATTTCATGCTTCCTCTAAATTTGCACTCTTGCTCCTTCTGCCTGATATTTAGCTCACATTTCACATATATTTGCCCACCAGGATTCAAATTCATGCTGACTCAGCCTCAGAAGGTTCACTTGAAATTTCCATGATGGCCAAATAACGCTTGTGCCCAGAAGTTATCCAGGCAGCCCATTGAGAATGCTGTGAAATGGCCCAGTTTCTTGTATTTGCTGGTGTATTGCTATAGGTTTGTATGGAGACAGATGAGCATGCTTGGGTAACATCTGTGGTCTGGTTAGAAATCCTACCAAAGAGTCACATTATCTTATATAAAAAATTAGGGTATTTTTTTCTCAAGTATTTTTTCCTTTTTTATTGAATTCCAGAAATATTATGGATTGAGATCAAGTTCTATTTTAAAAGTCACCCATTTGTTCACCATAGGGCCTGAAGAGGTAAGTACTTACGGTACTAACCTTCCAGCATCAGTTCCACCAATTGGTTTCCATGTTCAGGTTTCTGTGATTTTCACAAGCTTTTTCCCATAAAGACTGCATTTTCTTCAGGAGCTTCTCCTGCAAAAGAGCCATGAATGGAAGCACAGATGAAGACACTAAAGTATCATTCACTCTCTGATATACGAAGGACCCCAAATGAGAGACAAATTGGTCCATAGAAAATAGTTTGCTTTGTTTCTCCAAATGTTTGTCAAATCTGAGAGGCGTGAAGCCAAGGAAGCTCATAACAGACATGCTTAAAGGGACACAGAGATGGCATCATCCAATCTCCAAGGAAATAGACTTACAAGAATTTCATGTGACCTTTATAGAAATAGATGTTCAGAGGCATCACTTACCCGGTGTTCCTCAGCAGCCCACTCAACGGGACAGTGTTTGTGGTCTCGGTGCTCCTGAGAGTTGGAGCACAGCAAACAGCAGCAGGCTCTTGTCTACTTCACAGAACATCTTCTTTATCTCTCTGTGAGTCCCACATATCTGCTCCTCAGAGCTAAGGAATTGCCTGAGACTGGCTTTTCTGGCTATGGAAGCCATGTTATTCAAGTGAATGTTAGTTTTCAGGTTTCTCTGCCGTGTTGTCTTCTTGCATTTAGAGCACTGAGGAAGAACCGTGATGTCTTCCCAGTTGAGGTAGAAACAGGGCCTGCAAAAGCTGTGCCCACAGTCTATGGTGACTGGGTCTATGAAGTAGTTCATGCAGATGGGGCAGGTGAGTTCCCTCTGGAAAACTTGCAGGATTCCAGAATTCATGTTTCTGAGGAAGAAAGAGCAGCAAGTCATTTTGGGGTCTGGGTTGGTGAAAATCTGTCAACATGTGGTGATATGTGATAGGTATATTTTCTTCTCAACAGTGCTCATTAAAGTGAAACAAACTATTTCCTCTGCAACAAAAATGAAAAATTCATACACAAGGGGAGTCTTCAGTCTTTAGAGCAGACACCACTGACTAGATGACTCACAACCTTTTCCACTTCTAGTTCCTGCCCATAACATAATGCAAATCTATTCAATAACCTATTCCCTGGGATTGATACAAACTTGGGTTTTAGTCTTAAGTGGTCTAGAATAAATCATGTTTGTCCCTATTCCTCTTTCAAGTAACTACTGAATGACTATGGGAGAGGAGTAGAAAACCTACACTGGGTAAGAAAACACGAGAAGATGGTCAGAGGGCTCTATGTATTTTTCAGAAAAGAGGGACCCAGAAGCCCGGCTCTTTGAAACAAAAGCAACCCCAAAACCAACCAACCGACCAGATAAACAAAAAGACAACAACTAAACCAGTCTATGTTCACTAAGAGAGAAAATAAATAATGAAAGATATTGAGTTATTTTTCTTGTGGCTTAAATTAACTTCCTCCTTGGGCTACTCAAACTATGAACTCAAATATTATCAGTTTTTTTAAAACTGAAATATGTACAATTATATTACTATGGCATTATTGTTAATTTTAGGTGTCGACTTGACTGGATTAAGTAATATATGGAGAATTGGTGAAGCATTATTTCTGGGTGAGTCTGTGAAGGTGTTTCCAGAGTGACATGTGAGTTGGTGATCTGAGTGGGCAACAGCAGCCCTCAATGTGAGTGGACACCATCCAATCAGCTGGGAGCTCAGACCGAAAAAAAGGGCAGAGAGAAGGCCATTTGCTTTCACACACACACTTTATATATATTTATAGTTATAGTTATGTATACATCCTATGGTTCTGTCTCTCTGGAGATCCCTGACCTCCAAATCTTTGCTTTGGCAGTTAGAAGGCATTTACCTTACTGTCTTTTACTAAGCAGTGTTGATTTAAGAAGTGCCAAAGTGGTACAAATTGCAAATATTTAGGCCACAGCCGCGGTGGCTGCGCCTGTGATGCCAGCACTTTGGGAGGCTGAGACGGGTGGACCATCTGAGGTCAGGAGTTCGAGACCAGCCTGACTAATATGCTGAAACCCTGTCTCTACTAAAAATACAAAATTTAGCCAGGTATAGTGATGGGCGCCTGTAATCCCCACTACTCGGGGCTGAGACAGTAGAATCACTTGAATCCAAGTGGTGGTGGTTGCAGTGAGCAAGAGCCAAGATCATGCCATTGCACTCCAGCCTGGGCGGCAGAGCAAGATTCCATCTCCAAAAAAAAAAAAAAAAAGCAAAAAATGCAAATATTTTTCAGAGGTCATCTGAGCCAATAACAACAATTAATACCTCATGTCATAAAATGAGTAGTAATATTATGAGTTACATATAATAGTAGGTTTAAGACAGGTAGATATTTTTATCATGTAATTTACTATTTGGTAATAAGTTGCACTCACCCCAGGGCTCTAAGAATGTTTTCTGCAGTTATTTTTCCAAAAAAAAGTTCTTTTAAGTACTCCCCAAGATCGGGAGCTCCTTCCCTGCAGAGCTGACTTTCCCAGGCCACCTGAATGCAGGTAACTCTAAGTGCTGTCCTCCTCTGGAGCAAAATGAGCTTCTCTCTTCTACATCCTTTTATATGAATCTTTGAAGACCACACCCACCTCTTTCGTGATACTTAGCATATTAAGAAAGGTGGAGACAGAGTTGATTAGGTTTATACAATATTTAGTACACACCTTTTCATCACTGATTAAATTAGCATCACACTATCATTGTAAAAACCACTGCTTGAATGAGGCATACCTATCAGCAATCTTATCAGGGTAAACATACGCCAGAAATTAACTAAGATTGATTTATACTGTTTCTTGAGTTTCTTCCATGGCACAGGCTTTCCTCTAAGAGCACATTAATTCATTTGTTTATTTATTCTAGAAGGGTTTATATACGTGGTGTTGCGGTAGAGGCCCACCAAATCTTCAGCTCATTGGCCTTGAATTCCAGGGCTCAAGTAATCCTCTCACTTTAGTGTTCAAAGTAATAAGGACTAGAGTTTTATGCCATTGCACATAGCTAATTTTTTATTTATTTATTTTCTTAGAGATAGGATATGGCTATGTTGCCCAGTCTAGTCTCTAATTACCACCTTCAAGTTATCCTCTGACTTCAGCCTCCCCAAACGATGATAATACAAGATGAGCCACATCACCCAGTCATAAAGCCTCCTTTATCTACATGGTATTCTCAGAGTAGGCCAAAAGGAAGTAAAATTTCCATTTTTGTTTTTTAGCACTCTAAGAGTATTCACTAATTAATCAAATAACCCCAAATAATAATAATTTAGCATCTTGTCAAATTTTCAAAAGTTTTGCCAATCTAGTGGGTAAAACACGAGTTATTCTTTTAACTACTTTCCTCCACATAGTGCATAATATCCTAGAATGGCTAGAAAAGTACCATGAGTATTGATTTTGGGATTATAAATATCTATTAGGATGTGGGCAAATTCACGATTACAGAATCCAGATGATGGGGAAAGATTATGTATGCTTTTTTCTATTCCGAAGTTTGTTTTGTGATATGAAACTCCAAAAGAAGGAAAAGATTCCAGAAGGGGACACCCAAATATCTTCTCACAGAGGAATTATTTGCCAGTGACTCACAAGATTTATGGTCAAGACTGACAGAACTGTGAAAACAGTATCTATCAGCCTTATATCAGTCAAGGTTCAAAGACAAAAGCAGAACTCTTAAGATATATGTACACTTAGGGAGATTCATATATGGACTTAGTACATGGAATTAGGTTACTCAATTGGGGGGCTGATGCAGGAAGTATAAGGTCTCTGGTACAGTCAATCAGGAAAAACCAATCTGCTGTTTGGATCCCAATGGTCATGGAATAAAGCTGGCATTTGGGAGCAACCGGAACAATAGAGATCCTTCACACTTTAGTCTTGTCCAAGGAATGTCCAAGTCTTCCTTCAGAGGACTTTCACTGGTAAAGTCAGACTTACTGGGGTAAACTTCCTAGTCCCAGAATTAGAACTTTTATTTACATCTGAAAACTGCTTTCCCAGCTGGGCCTAGGTTAGCATTCATTGAATAAGAGGAGTGTGTATATGCTACAAAATGTGGTTCCTGCTCATCATTTCCCTCAGCCAGTTAGTAGCCAACGACATGGAGCAAATCATTAAGGGTTATATGCCACCAAATTTAAGAAAGAAAATAGATTCCATGTTCTAAGTTTACTGTGAAGACCACCAACAGTAGAAAACCTGAGTTATACATTCTGTGACTCTGGCCCGTGAGGTAATCCAAGTGTCCACACAGAGATGAGATCAGCCCCGGGTGCATGGAGGGTACTGGAGCTCAGCCCTGCACTCAAGAGTGGGAAGCCTTTGAGACCTTCGTTCATGGACTGGACCCTGCAGACATTCTCTGCTGAGATTCAGTGGCTTCCTGGTGGGGCTCTGATATTCCATCTGAGTCTGATATTTATGTGTATCAGGAAAAGAGTTGGAGCAAGGAGAAAGGAAAAAGGGTAACTTCTAATTTAATTTCAACAACTTTGTGCAACACATAATTTACTCATCACAACAGTCAACTTTAGGCAGATGAAGTCTAGAGCCCTGGAAATCAGGAGCTCTCAATTCTAGACCTATTTCTGTCTACTGTGGCCTTATTAATGAAACAACTTATTTTCCTACATGAATTTCAAACCATGAAACAAATATGAGAATGGAAGACCCTTTAGAGTTGACATTTTGTAGGTTCTAAAAGTCCTAACCAAGCCAGAAGCGGGATTAGAGATGGGTGTGGGCATTAGAGATGTTTGTATGGGCAAGAACAATATATGATGTGGACAAAGGGCACTCGAACCAATTTTGAACACTTCCTCATTTTCCACTGCATCCCCTTTCAATACAAAAGCCTCTTTTTCGGACCTGAGAGTCTGTTTCCATTCTAGCATCTGAAACCTTCCTCTACAACAAAGATTTCTATTGATTTACCATTCTAATTTTGAGAACCAGTAAGACACTCTCTTCCTCATCTGGGTTTCATAACTCATTACAAAATTTTCATACAGGAGTTGGGGATCTATTTCTGCTTTCTCAATATGCATAGAAACCTGAATTTATTTTACTTTGGAAATGTTAATTTTTTAATGAAAATTCAATAAATTCTATTATCGCTTATTATTCAAAATTCAACAGTTATAATTCCATTGAAATTGTAATTGCTACTTTATTTTATTTGCTCACATGGAGAAACCTGTGCACAATTTTATCCATGCTAATGAAAATTCATTAATTTAATAATAAATTATATTTTGCTTTGTGAACTCTGAATGTCCAAGACTTTTTAAAAATCTTTTAAATTTCTTTCTTTGAAATCCCCGTTTATTAGATATTCTTCTGGAAACCCCAGTCATATTCTCTTCAAACCCCTTATTTATTTCTGTTAAGATAAATATGTTAGAATAAGGAAGGGAACAATGTACTCCATGGGCTTTGATGTACCACATACTTTGCTATTTCCCTAAACACACCTTCCATAATCCCAACAGGAAATGTAGAATATGTATCCCATTGTCCCAACTTCATATGAACACATGAAGGGTAAGCAATCTCTTTTCTGTCCTGTTTCTTGTAGGGGAGGGAGTCAGGAATCAGTCTCATGTCACCAACTCCATAAATCCTCAAATATTTCAATGTTTTGCCTTATGTAGAACCACAGAAACATGTAGGATTCCTTTTGTGTTTGTCCATCTGATTTTCAGCCTACATTTCGAGGTTTACTTATCTCATGAATAAAGCATTCAGTTGTTGAACACTTTAACATGAGAGAAGCCTGTAAAAATCAGAATCAAATAACACAACAATTCAACATGTCTTCCTTTATGCTACCATAGCTTTTATGCTACAAGTGTTATGCCTTTAAATGTAAGAATGTATTAAATTTATTATTATAAAATAAATCAGAATCAAATAGATTATATTCCTTAAGGAAATAATGAAGGCAGCAATTGCAAACAGTACCATAGATGTTAGATTTGAAAGACTTTTTTTTCTTTTCTTATGTATTTTCTTAGAGACATGGTCTGGCTGTGTCACCCAGGCTATAGTGCAGTGGGTGGTTCCTAGCTCACAACAGCCTCAACCTCCTGGGGTCAAGCCATCCTCCATCTCTGCCTCCTGAGTAGAAAGAACAACTGGGAACTACCATTCTGTTTTTTGTTTTTGGTTTTGTTTATTTTTATTTATTTCTATTTTTTGTAGAGACATGGCCTTCCTATGCCACCCAGGCTGGTCTCAACTCCTAGATTCAAAACATCTTCCTGCCTTTACCTCCCAAAGCAGTGGGATTACAGCTGTAATCCAACATTTCCGGCCTCAAAACATTTTCATAGCAGATTTAACAGAACATTTTCTTCTATGCTAATGTCTAAATTCAGTAGGCAGAAGATTAATGTCCTTTTTTCTTCCCATATCTGACTTAGTACCCCTTTCTTACACAGCCTACTGCTAAATTTGAATGCTTGTTTTCAATTTAACAGTTATGTTTCATAGCACAGAATAGTGTAATGAGTAATGTGAAGTAGAGTTCCCATCTTATTTCCTAGCCTCTGCCAATCTAACGTAGACATTCTAAAACATGATCTTACCCGTTTCCCTCCACTGGATTCCAGGTAATGAACTAATGAGTGTTGGGTTTAAAAAGTTTCAGGAATAGAGCAGAAAGTAAGACTAGCGCCTCTTATGGTTCTACCTACTCTAGAACCACTATTTTCATAGGAACTCTTATCGCAATGCTAGGCTCACACTGATTTCTCATCTGAACATGCTTGGAAATAAATATGTTAGCTCTTTCCCCTGATTTTAATTAAAACAAAATAAATCCCCACTCTACAGAAGCAGCCATCAAATATTTGCTTACACAAGCAATCACATCTATAGTTCTCATAATAGTTGTTCTCTTCAATAATCTGTTCTCTGGGCAATGAACAATAATAAACATTATTAATCAGTTTTCTTCCTTAATAATGATAATGGCCCTAGTGATAAAACTAGGAGTAACTCCTTTCACTTTTGAGTCCTAGAGGTAACTCAGGGAACCTCCCTAATGTCTGGTATACTTCTCCTCACATGACAAAAACTAGCCCCTCTCTCAATTATGTTTCAAATTTCTCCATCAATAAACCCGAACATCCTCCTATCTATCACATTCCTATCCATTATAGTGGGCCATTGGGGAGGACTTAAATACAACTACAAAAAATTCTAGCCTACTCCTCAATTACTCACATAGGTTGAATAATAGCAGTGTTAATTTGTAATCCAAATATTACTATACTAAACCTGATTACTTAATTTAACAATTACAGCATTTCTAGCACTCAAACTGAATATCAGCACCACTTCCCTGTCACTGTCTCATGCCTGAAAGAAATGAACATGATTAACACCCATAATCCCACTAATTCTACTCTCCCTAGGAAGTTTACCTCCATTAACAGATTTCCAGCCTAATGACTAATTATTCAAGAATCTACAAAAAACAATAGTCTTATTGCCCCAACCATTATTGCTATTATAACTCTACTCAACCTATACTTTTATATATGCTTAATTTATTCCATCTCAGTGACAATATTCCCCACATTGAATAACATGAAAATAAAATGACAGTTGAAAAAAGCAAAACCCACGCTACTCCTCCCTCCACTTACCATTTTTTCCATCCTCCTCTTACCCATGTCTCCATTAATACTAAATATCATCTAGAAATTTAGTTTAAATAAGACCAAGAGCCTTCAAAGCCCTAACTAAATAAATGACGCTCAATTTCTGTAACAGATCTAAGGACTGCAAGACTCTATTCTGCATCAATTGAACGCAAATCAACCACTTTAATAAGCCAAACCCTTACTAGATTGGTAGAATTCAAACCCACGAAAATTTATTTATCAGCTAAACTCCTTAAGCAACTGGCTTCAATCCACTTTTCCCACTGGGGGAAAAAGGCGGGAGAAGCCCAGGCAGGATTGAAGCTGCTCCTTTGAATTTGCAATTCAACATGAGAAATCACCTTAGGGCTGGTAAAAAGAAGTCTTGACTTGTGTCTTTCGATTTATAGTCTAATGCTTACTAAGCCATTTTACAACCCCCCCCCCCCCCAACACACACACACACACACACACACGTTCATCAATCGTTGATTGTTTTCAACTAACCACAAGGATATGGGAACATGATATCTACTATTTGGTGCATGAGCAGCGATAGTGGGCACCGCGGTAAGCCTTCTAATTCGAGCAGAATTAGGCCAACCAGGAACTCTGCTAGGAGATGATCAGATCTATAATGTTGTTGTTACCTCCCACGCATTCATTATAATCTTCTTTATAGTTATACCAATTATAATTGGAGGCTTCCGCAACTGACCAGTCCCTCTGATAATTAGTGCACCCGATATGGCATTTCCCTGCATAAATAATATAAGCTTCCGACTTCTCCCACCCTCCTTCCTACTGCTACTTGCATCCTCAGCAGTAGAAGCCAGCGCTGCAACAGGCTGAGCAGTTTATCTCCCTTTAGCAGGAAGCCTGACACATGCAGGGGCCTCTGTGGATCTTACCATCTTCTCACTCCACTTGGCAGGTAGGTGTTTCTTCTATTCGAGGGGCCATTAACTTTATTACCACAATACTTAACATAAAACCCCCAGCCATATCCCAGTATCAAACACCCCTCTTCGTCTGATGAGTTCTCATTAAGGCAGTCCTTCTCCTCCTTTCTCTCCCAGTCCTAGCCGCCAGCATTACCATACTATTAACTGACTGTAACTTTAACACTACTATTTTTAACCCCGCTGGCATGGGTGGCCCTATCTTATATCAACATTTATTCTGATTCTTTGGTCACCCTGAAGTTTATATCCTTATCCTACCAAGCTTCGGGATAATCTCCCATATCATAATGCATTACTCTGGAAAAAAAGAAGCCCTTTGAGTATGTGGGCATAATATGAGCCATGATATCAGTTAGCTTCCTAGAGTTTATTATATGGGCCCATCACATATTTACAGTAGGAACAGACGTAGACGCACGAGCATGTTTCACCTCCGCCACTGTAATTATTGCTATCTCTACTGGCGTCAGAAGTCTTTAGCCGGTTAGCTACACTGCACTGCGGTAACATCACATGATCTCTCGCAATACTCTGAGCCTTAGGATTCATTTTCTTTTTCACAATAGGGGGTCTAACCAGCATTGTACTACCTAATTCATCACTAGATATTGTCTGACATGATACATATTACTTTGTAGCCCATTTCTACTATATCTTATCAATAGGAGCAGTATTCGCCATCATAGGAGGCTTTGTCCACTGATTCTCCTTATTTTCAGGTTACAGACTTAATCAAGCCTATGCTAAAATCCACTTCACCATTATATTTATAGGTATAAATTTAACCTTTTTCCCGAAGCACTTCTTTGGCCTATCTGATATACCTCGACGTTACTCTGATTACCCAGATTCGTTCACCACATGAAATATTCTCTCATCCGTAGGCTCATTTATTTCAATAACAGCAGTTATATAAACAGTCTTTATAATCCGAGAAGCTTTTGCTTCTAAACGAAAAGTTCTAACAATTGAATAATCAACTCCTAATTTAGAATGACTTTACAGCTGTCCACCACATGGACCACACATTCAAAGAACCAATCTACGTTAAACTCTAGACAAAAAGGGAAGGAATCAAACTTCCAAAAACTGGTTTCCAGCCAGTCCCATAACCTCTATGACTTTCTGCATAAGATAGTAGTTAAATCATTACATAACTTTGTCAAAGTTAAATTATAGGTTAGATTTTGTATGACTTAATGGCTCATCCAGTTCTATTAGGCCTTCAAGATGCTACTTCCCCTATTATAGAAGAATTACTTTCCATGACCATGCTCTTATAATTATTGTCCTAATTAGTTTCCTTGTTCCATATATTATTTCCCTAATACTCACAACAAAATTAACTCACACTAACACCATAGATGCCCAAGAAATTGAAACTGTCTGCCATTATCTTGATCTTAATTGCCCTCCCATCCCTATGTATTCTGTGTCAAACAGATGAGAGATTCTGTATCAAACAGATGAGATTAACACTTCTTTTACTGTCAAAGCAAATGGCCACCAATGATATTGATGCTATGAATATACAGACTGTGAATAATTAGCCTTCGATTCTTATTATAGTCCCAACAACAGACCTAAAGCCAGGAGAACTTCGACTCCTAGAAGTTGATAACTGAACAATCCTACCAATAGAAATTCCCGACTGTATATCAGTCTCCTCCGGATACATCCCGCATTCATGAACCATCCCCTCATTTGGCTTCAAAATGCAATTCCCGGACACCTACATCAAACTACCTTGACCGCTACTCTAACAGGCCTTTACTATGGATCGTGCTAAGAAATTTGTGGATCAAATCACAATTTTATACCAACTGTCCTAGAACTAACCTCCTTAAAATACTTTGAAACCTGATCCACATCCACACTATAACATCACTGTCAAGCTACTTAGCATTAACCTTTTAAGTTAAAGACTGAGAGGACCTACACCTTTCTGTAGTGAATGCCTCAGCTAGACACTGCCACATGATCTACTGTTATTCTCTCAATAATCATAACTTTAATCTTCTTTATTCAGCTAAAGCTATCAAATTACATTTACTATACACCTCCTGTACCACATATAATCAAGGCACAAAAACATAAAACCCCCTGATAATAAAAATGAATGAAAATCTATTTACCTCTTTTACTACCCCCACAATTCTAGGTCTACCAGCAGTAATATTAATCATTTTATTTCCCACTATATTATTTTCACCCTCCAATTATCTAATTAGTAATTGATCAATTTCCATTCCACAATGATTAGTTCATCTTGTACTAAAACAGAGGATAATTACACATAACATTGGAGAACAAACCTGATCTCTTATATTGATGTCCCTAAATCTCTTTATTGTCTCAACCAATCTACTGAGGCTTCTATGCCATTCATTTACACCAACCCTACCCAATTATCAATAAAGCTAGATATAGATATAGTTAGAGCAAACCCATTATGAGCAGGCACAGTAATTACAGGCTTCCGCTTTAAAAAAAAAAACTCCTTAGCTCACTTTTTACCACAAGGCACACCTATGCTATTTATCCTCATACTAGTAATCATTAAAACCATTATCCTATCCATTCAACCAATGGTATTAGCTGTGCAATTAACAGCCAACATTATAGCTGGCCACCTACTAATACATTCAACTGGAGATGCCACACTAGTACTATCAACTATTAATTTTTCCACAGCTCCAGCCACTCTCATTCTTCTGATCCTATTGACCATTCTCGGACTCATCATAGCCCTTATTCAGGCTTATGTCTTTACACTTCTTTATCTACATGACAACACATAATGCCCCACCAAACACATGCCTACAATATAGTCAAACCCACCCGTGACTACTAACAGGAGCTGTTTCATCTCTCCTAATAACATCTGGTCTAACCAGATGGTTTAACTTTAACTTTCTTATTCTTTTAACCCTAGGCGTATTAACCAACACACTATCAATCATGACGTGGTATTATGTGTGAAAGTACATTTCAAGGCCACCATACAACAATAGTCCAAAAAGGACTCTGATATATGGAATAATTCTATTTATTATCTCAGAAATATTCTTCTTTGCTGATTTCTTCTGGGCATTCTACCACTCTAGTCTAGCCCCAATTTCAGAATTAGGAGGACATTGACCCCTAACAGGCATTTTTCCCCTCAACCCCTTAAAAGTTCCCCTCCTAAACACATCTGTATTACTTGCATCAGGAGTCTCAGTTTCTTCAGCTCACCACAGTCTAATAGAAGGTAATTGAAAGCAGATAATTCAGGCACTATTCATCACAATTACCTTAGGAATTTACTTTACCCTACTACAAATCATCTCAGAATGCTTCAAAGCCCCATTTCCTATTTCTGATGGAATCTGTGGCTCAAAATTCTTTATAGCCACAGGCTTTCATGGACTTCACGTTATTATTGAGTCAACATGTCTTACTATCTGCCTCCTCCACCAATTAAAATTCCACTTTACATCCAAACACCACTTTGGCTTTGAAGCCACCACCTGGTATTGACATTTCCTAGATGTAGTATGGCTGTTTTTATATATCTTTATCTACTGATGAGGATCCTACTCTCTTAGTATAATCAGTACATTGACTTCCAATTAATTAGTTTTGAGAATACCTAAAAGAGAGTAATTAAGTGGACACAGGCCATAGTTACTGACACACTACTGGCCCTATGACTACTTATAATTATATTCTGACTCCCACAACTTAAAATTTATATAGAAAAAATCCAGCCCCTATGAATGTGGATTTTACCCAATAACCTCCTCCTGCCTCCGCTTTTCCATGAAATTTTTCCTGGTAGCCATCACTTTTCTTTGATCTAGAAATCGCTCTGCTACTACCCCTGCCACGAGCCATTCAAACAAAGAACTTAACACTAATAGTTAGTACAGCCCTTATACTAGTTGCCATTTTAATCCTAGACTGGACTTATGAATGAACCCAAAAAGGATTACAGTGAATTGAATTGTTAGATAGTTTAAGTCAAAAATAAATGATTTTGACTCATTAGATTATGATAGACCATATTTACCAAATACCCTCTATTTATGTCAATATTATATTAGCATACACCTTGTCATTACTGGGAGTATTGGTCTATCGATCCCACCTAATATCATCCTTATTATGCCTGGAAGGTATACTATTGTCAGTATTTATTATAATTACTCTTATGACTTTAAATATACATTTTGCTCTAGCATCCATAATACCCATCATCCTCCAAGCATTCGCTGCCTGTGAAGCCGCAGTGGGCCTTGCCTTACTAGTTTCAATCTCCAACACATATAGCCTAGATTTTGTACAAAATATAAATTTACTTCAATGCTAAAAATTATTATTCCAACAATTATACTGCTACCAATGACATGATTCTCTAAAAATACTTTGATCTGAATTTACATGACTACTTACAGCCTACTCATCAGCCTCGTTACCGTACTATATTTTAACCAGTTTAATGATAATTTATACAACTTCTCATTAATTTTCTTTTCTGACCTGCTGACAACACCCCTTCTAATCTTAACAGCTTGACTACTTCCTCTTATAATCCTGTCAAGCCAATATCACCTGTCCAATGAATCACTCCCCTGAAAAAAGCTCCATATCACTGTATTAATAGTGACTTGTATGAATGGCCACATGAGGGTTCAGCTGTCTCTTACTTTTCATCAGTGAAATTGACCTATCTGGGAAGAAGCGGATGTAGAGAAATAAAACGAGAAGACCTTATGGAGCTTCATTTTATTAATGCAAATAGAAATTCAAACAGCCTATAGGCCCTAGCCTGCATCAAAAATTTCGGTTGGGATGACCTCGGAGCGTGATTCCACCTCTGAGTAACCTAAACTAAAACTGTACTAGTCTAAGCGTATCAATATATATTGATCCAGTAGTTTGATCAATGGAATAATTTACCCTAGGGATAACAGTGCAATCCTATTCTGGAGTTCGATCTCCTCACCTCGTGAACATCCCACCTCGGCCTTCTGAAGCGCTGAGATTACAGGCGTGAGCAACCGCGCCCTGCCAAACATGTACATATTTTTAACAATCTTCTTGCTGTTCCTAAAGAGTATGGCATTACAAGTATTTATACAGCATTTACATTGTATTAGGCATTCAAAGTAATCTAGACATAAAGTATTCAGGAGGATAGGTTTAGGTTACATGCAAATCCCACACCATTTACTAATAAGAGCCTGGAACATCTTAGGATCTTGGTATCTCAGGGAGTCCTGGATCCAATCTTCAATAGCTATTGAGGGAAAACTTTATAAATCCAGCTTGTTTGCATTTACTATGTCTGTTTGTACTGGAGCTAACTTATTAGACATATTGGACAGAGCTCAAGTAGACAAGGAAAACTGTCCACCGGCCTTTTTTTCCTTTTCATTGGCTCAAATAAAAACAAGAGAAAGAAATTGTCACTTTTTCTTTTTTTAATTTTCAGAAATATGGATTCATACAGCCTGCAAGCCTTCCAGAATGAGCTCATTTGCTCCATTTGCATGAATTACTTCATAGACCCGGTCACCATTGACTGTATATCATTAAATGCATCTGTTATTAACAAAGAAAGGTCTGTCACAAACAGCCAGGTAAAAGCAAATTCATGTCAAAAAACTAAAAAAAAAATTTAAATTGTAGAAAATTGGTTAAAAAACATGCAAAAGATAAATCAACAAATTCAAAAGTAGGCTCTTTAAATAGATAAATTAAATTAATAAATTCCCAATGAGATTCATTTATAAAATGGAGAGGAGGAGTTCAAATGAAGAATAAACAGGCAAACTCATAGGTCATCCAGATATCAGTAAGTCAGTACAAATATTTTAAGAACAATTTATGCCTATACATTTGAAAATTTTGCTGACTTGAGAAAATTTCTCAAAAAACACAGCTGACTAAAACAGACAGAAGAAAACATAGAAAAATGAAAGATACGATTTAGAATCTTAAAATTTCCTGTGTTATTTAATAAACAAACCTCACAAAGAAAACTCCAGTGATCTCTTTCAGTGAAATTTTCAAAGCATTTTTGAAAGAAATAAGACATTTTTAGACAAATTCTTCTAGAGAACAGGGAAAAAAGAAACACTTTCTAACTTATAACTTTGTTTTTCTGTCATTTTTTTCTTTCCTTCATTTAGACAAGTTCTCCCTCTGTCACTCAGACCAAAGTGCAGTGAATGATCATAGCTCATTGCAGCCTCAAACACCTAGGCTCAAGTGATCCTCCTGCCTGGTCCTCCTGATGAGCTGGAAATACATGTGCTTGCTTCCAGGTCTGGGTGAAATCATTTGGTTTTTTTTTTAGAGACAGGAGTCAAACTATGTTGCCTGGGGAAACCTGGAATTCCTAGAGTCAAGTGACCCTTTTGCCCAGCTGTCCAAGTAGCTGGAATTACAGACAGGAGTCACCATACTCTATTCAAAGTTAGTTTTCTGTATGTACTTTGTTAAAGGTAATTGCACACATAATTATTGTTTAAATAATTATTTATGACATTGTATCATATTTTAATATAAATATACATGCTATACATCTTCTACATGTCCATACATATATACTTATGTAAAGTATCTAATTTAAAATTATTCACCACGGTGTAAAATCCAAAGAACACATTGATTTTTGCATAAATTAACCATTGAAAAGAGTCATAAAATAGGGAAGAGACACAGCACTTTGGGAGGCCGAGACGGGCGGATCGCGAAGTCAGGGATCGAGACCATCCTAGCTAACATGGTGAAACCCTGTCTCTGCTAAAAATACAAAAAATTAGCCGGGTGAGGTGGTGGGCGCCTGTAGTCCCAGCTACTCGGGAGGCTGAGGCACGAGAATGGTGTGAACCCGGGAGGCGGAGTTTGCAGTGAGCTGAGATCCGGCCACTGCACTCTAGCCTGGGCTACAGAGGGAGACTCCGTCTCAAAAAAAAAAAAAAAAAAAAAAAAACAGGGAAGAGAACAAAAAAATAGGTGAATTCAGCAACTGTTGTATATAAAGGTATACTATTTAAAATACAGCTAAGTACCTAGGTGCACTATTTTATAAGAGAGTTCCACAGATGGGTTAGTTATTTCATTTAATATTTTATAGTTGTACATATTCAGATAAATAATGACTGGAGAATTATTTAGCAATGATATATTTTAAAAGGAGAGTGAGACTTCACTGGCTTCCCATAGTTTCTAAAGAACTCATCCTTTCCATGTTCTGAAGCCTGTACCTGCCTCTGCAGCTTCATCTCCCATCAGACCACGTTCATTCTTGTCACTCCAGCTCCAATGGCCTGGAGCTCAACTGTACCAGGTCTCTTCCATCCAGGAAGCTTTTGCATCTGCTGCTGTCACTGCAGAGAAAGTTTTTCTCTAGCTCCCTTTGCCAAGTTAATGTGTTCCTATCCCTCAGATCTCAGTTCTGACATATTTTCATGAAAGCCCTGTGTAAGCTTGCATTCAGCACATACCTCCTACTACAGACCCTCAAAACATGTACTGCTCATTTACTGAGCTCATAGTTCCAATTGTGTATTTACTTGTGTGATTCTTTAATTATGACACATCTCATTCGCTAGTCTGGATGTTCTAGCAGGACTGAAATTGTCTATTACAGTTTAATATAATTTATGTCTAATAACTATTTCATTGTCATTAGTATATGCTTGTTGAAGAATAAACAAAAAATCTTTAATGGAAATATAGATGACACATTTCAGTTTAAAATAATAAAGCAATTGTTTTTCATTGCAAAGGCATTGTTTGTGGAATAAAACATTACTTAATGAAATACTTGTTTCAGTTGTAATATCTCTGAACAACGTATGTCAGGTCAAGTTTCTTACATCTCACTCCAAAATCCTCTACCTTCTGTTGGGCTATAATGCCTTAGGCATGATTGTCTATACTTTATAAATCCAATCAGCCAATGTTACACCCTTCTGTGTAACCTAATCTTCCATTTCCACTTCTTTCTCCAGACAGTAGCCAATCCCAGGAAGTGGGAGTGTTCTTAGTTGAGTCTAATCACTTAAAAAGCACAGTTGTCCAGAGAACACCTCTTCAGAGAAGTCAGATTGAATTTGTGGATGCTGGGCTTCGGTCAGCTCAGTGTTGCTGCTGACCTGGATAACCACGAATCTTCTAGACTTGGGACCATATATTGCAGATTCTGGTGTGTATGACATTTGTAGTAAAGACCTTCATGCTTAATTTTCTTATAAAAATACTTTAAACTCACCTGCCGGGACACTTACATCTTGTCTAAGCAAACAAGTAGCTTACCCAGTTATTTGAAATAACATAATTGTTCAAAATACCTGTTATTAGAGTATTTACAATATATTGGTTTGTGTTATATCAAGTTATTTGACTGGGTTTTCTTTTTGAGATAGGATCTCACTCTGTCACCTAGGCTAGACTGAAGTGGCACTATCATGGCTCACTGTACTCTGGACCTCCTGGACTCAAGCAATCCTGCCCTCACAGACTCCTGAGTAGCTGAGACTACAAGCATGTGCCATCACACCAGCATTATTTTTAAAAGAAAAAAATATTTTTTCTCACTCTGTCCATTGTCTTCTCACTCCATTGATTGTTTCCTTTGCTGTGGAGAAGCATTGCAGTTTCAGATAACTCCAGTTGTTGATTTTTGCTTTTGTGGACTAGGCTTTTGTGATATTATTCGTACACTTTTTTTTCTCACATTAGTGTCCTGGAGCATTTCTCCGATGTTTTCCTCCAGTAGATTCGGTCTTTCAGGTTTTACATTAAGGTTTTCAATCTATTTTGAGTTGATTTTGGCACAGGATGAGAGGTGAGGGTATAATTTTATCCCCTGCATGTCAATATCCAGATTTGCCAGCAGTGTTGATTGAAAGACTGTCCTTTCCCCAGTAAATACTGTTGCTACCTTTGACAAAATTTGGTTGGCTGTAGAGAGGTGTAAGAGTTTCTGGGTTCCCTGATCTGTTCCACTGGTTTACCTGTCTATTTTTACACCAGCACCTTGCTGCTTTGCTTACTGTAGCTTTGTAATGTACTACATGTCAGTGTGAGTGTGAAATGTGTAGGATTAATTGGAAAACCCTTATTGTAAAGTTTATGTTTGTAGTCCTTTTCAAATCTTCAATGAGCCGACTGGATTTGAAAAGTGTTCAAATATATCCCATGAACTGGTAAAGACCCCCAGAAAGCAGGGACTTTGATCACTGTGGGAAACACCGGGAATAAAGATAAATTGGTGGTCATGCTTCCATTAACTACATCTCTGGATTCTTTAAAGAAAAAATTCCAGTGTTTACTTTCTTTTTTGGTTTGTTTTAGGTAAAAGTTGATTAATTGTTGCTGAGTCCTTTCATAGCTTGATTAGTCACCATTTCAAAATATGAAGGTACTCTGATGGTCTGAACTCATTCTGAATAAAAACATTGTCTTGAATAAGAAATAATCATTTTTCATTGTATTTATGTAAAGGTTGAATTTTGTGATTAACCTTAGAAGAATAAGTTCAGCTATTTATAGTTATAGGAGTTAAGTGCTGAAGCCCATAATGATTAAACTAAACACACTTAGATTAAACTTAACCAATTTTTAATTGTCTTTAGAAAAGTACATCTGTTACTTGGGTGCCAGAGAGTGAGACTAAGTATCCCTTATGAGTTATACTCAAAGGGTCTTGGAGGAAAAGAAGGAGAGAGAGAGAAAGAGATGGGTTTGTATGGATTTCTGGAACAATCAGCTAATAGAAGTAACTGTGAAGTTATCCTAATTGTTCCTCTCTACCCCAATATTAAGCTTGTCCAAATAATTCATAATTGAGAACATTGCTTGTTTTAAACTAAAATGACGCTTGTCTCATTTTTCCACTTGTGTTATAGTATAAACCAAACTTGCCTATATTTACCATATCTAGGTCTGTACTGGGCTTAAGCTAATGGATAGATTGAACAGAGCTGAAGCAGACAAGAACAACTAGCCACAGGCCCTTCCCCCTCCATGTGGTCAAAAAATAAATTTCTCACTTAAATTTTCCTGTTTTAAATTTCCAGAAACATGGATTCAGGCACACTGCAAGCCTTCCAGAGGGAGCTCTGTTGCTCTATCTGCAGGAACTACTTAATAGACCCGGTCACCATTGACTGTGGGCATAGCTTTTGCAGGCCCTGCCTTTGTCTCCTCTGGGAGGAAGGCCAGGCTCCAAAGGGCTGTCCTGTGTGCGGGAAAATCCCCCAGAGGGCTGACTTCAACACCAATATTGCTCTCAAGAAGTTGGCTTCTCTTGCAAGGCAGAGCAGACCTCACAACATCAACAGCTCAGAGAAGCAGATCTGTGTGCTACATGAAGAGGAAAAGGGGCTCTTCTGTGAGGCTGAGCAGAGACTCCTCTGTGGGTCCTGCTCTGAGTCACCAGAGCATGAGGCTCATGGCCACAGTCCAATAGGATGGGCTGCTGAGGAGTGCAGGGTAAGTGACACCTCCAGTGCAATTGGGAATCCACATGATCCTAAATGAGAGAGAAAATGAGAGCTTATGATAATAAAGGTGGAGAGAATGGAGATGAGGAAGATCTGAATTTTCAATATAAATCTCTAGATATAAATGTGTCCTGGGAACATGGTTTGCTTTTGCTGCAAGCTTGACTTCTCCAGATCCAGGGTATATGAAAGCCACTTTCTTAGAAAATTGATTAGCTGTTGGGTCTCCTCAAACTGTCTACGATATGTTTCGGTTGCCTCTGATATTCCAAATGTTAGAATCAAATTAGGTTATCTTGTGAAAAAACCTGACCACTTCATGGGAACTCAAATTTACTGTTCTCTCAACAACAGGCTTTTCTCATTAAAAGGGAGCAACATATCCAGTAATGTCTTATCTGCTACTGAAGGTCATGTCTACTTTGCAGGAGAAACTTCTAAAGAAAATGGATCCTTTATGGAGGAGCACTCAAGAAATGCAAAACAATCTAAATCAGGAAATTAGCAAAATCCATTCATTAATGGTAGGGATAAAAATGTTTTATATTTTTTCATGTAGATTGGCACAATGCTAGCTTAGACTTCTTAGCTGAATTCTGCTTACCAGTTACAAAATAGCAGTGTCTTCTTCCCAGAAAAAAACAAAGAGTGGTTTCAAATGATCTATCAGCAATTATCATTATACAGGCCAACAGGAGCTGGTGCAAAAAATACTAGTATGTACATGTATATGAAATAAACAGGGTATGATAGGTATTTCTAATGTAACCTTGAGGGTTTGCATAAAACTTCCAAGGCACTGAGAGTAGGATAGCATTGAGTTCTTCAAAGCATTGTATTCACATTGAGTAGTTTAAAGTTTTGCTGTGAAAGGGAGGAGAGAAATAGAGATATAAGTGGGGGGGAAAAAAAAAACCTGAAGTAATTTCTTTAAAAACTCGGTAGTAGAGTGTACACTGAAATATTTAAAATGTTTAGAAGAATCAGGCAAAGGAACAAGAGAAAATTAAGAAAAACCAAGTAAAAAAGACAATAATTAATGAAGTAAGAATCCCGAAGAAGCATCACAAGAAGGGATCTTGAGTCCTTTTGAGGTATCGATTTATACAGGAAGGGAGACTAAGAGGAGCATGAAAAACGGATGGGCAGAGGAGATAGCAAATTTTCAAGAATCTTTCCAAGTATGAGACATAGAGTTTATGAGTTTACTGCTGGTATATCCTAGGAGAATAAAATTTGAAGTGTTAAGTGTTTTGTGGAGAGTGAGGAGATGCAATTCTTTTAACTGAGTATCTCTGCAGGACTATGCGGCCTTCAGGAAAGGGATGATCAGGTATCAGTATCAGAAGATGCGCCAATTTCTCCTGGAGGAGGAGCAACTCCATCTGGAGACACTGGACAGAGAAGCAGAAGAGATTGTTCGACAATTCCAAGACAGTGAAGTAAGAATAATCCAACATATAAAAAAGACAAAAGACATATACAGAGAGCTGTGGGAGATGTGCCACATGCCTGATGTGAAGCTGCTCCAGGTGAGGAGGGAGGGTCTGTCATCCAGAGTCAGGAAACCTTTGTTGGGCAATGCTGCCAGGACATTCATATGTTACCTGCAAATGCAACTACTCTTAGCTAAGTGACACATGCTCCTTGACTCCGTCATTATGTTTGTCCACTCACTTATTTTTGCATATTGCGGTAATCTTTGGGAGGTTTTTGCCATTTTGGTAGATCACTTAGGACAAAATCTTCTTCAGTATAATCAGGAGTACTAGCCACAAAGAAATGTTATCCAAAATCAATCAAATGCTAGGCCAGGAGAATATTAGTTTTGTTAATAAAACTCAATTTATGTTCCTAGTACATCCACACTTCTTGAGATTAAGCCTGGAGGATGAGTGACACTGACAACATATATTGCCATGTACATCATTCCACAGTCTTATTCTCAGCTCCTCATTCCTATTGCCCACTGAGGAAGCCCACCATGGTTCGGTTGAGGTTCTGTTATTAACACAGCCTTGGATGGTTCCTTAGAGGTGTATCAATAAACCTACCTTGTTAACCCAGAAAGACAACAAAGAATACTAGGGAAAGTAGGACAGAATTCTCGTGATTACGTACTTATGTTTTTCTTTGCAGGACTTGGAAAACATACTGGAATGGTGAGTTACACTAATGAACTTTGATTTCTGCGAAAGTCATTCCCTTATTGATAAAGTCAATGTACCATGAAAAATGTGGGTGTTAGGTTCACTAACCAGTTTCCTGCAATTCCACATACCTGAAAATCCAAGTATAACTTCTGCCTTTTCCAAAACCAAACTATGAATCACCTCTTATTGACTGGAAGCCTGTCGATACCATAAATAGTCAATTAACGTATATTGCATGTTATATGTATTATATGCTGTATCCTAACAATAACGTCAGCTGGAGAAAAGAATATAATTGCAAAAATTGGAAGGAAGAGAAAATATATTTATTACCCATTAAGAGGTTAGTCACCATAAGGGTCTTCATCTTCATTGTCTTCACATTGAGTAGGCTGAAGAGGAGGAGGAAGAGAAGAAGGTATCTCAGAGGTGGCAGAGGCAGAAAGAAAAGAAATGGAGGAAGTTGAGCAGGAGGCAGGAGAGGCAGGCAAGCTAGGTGAAACTTTCATTGAAAAAAATCCACTTAGAAGTGGGCCCCCAAATTTCAAACCCTTGTTGCTTAAGGGTCAACTATATGTTTTGAGGTATTTAGCATTGATCTGTGGCTATATTCCACTTTGGTTTCAAAGGAGAACCTGAGACCTTAAGCTTCTTTGTCTCAGAAGTGTCCTTCTTATGTGGCTGAATGAAAATGTATCTAACAACAGTGTGCCATTCTGGATTTTCTTCTACCCACTCACCCCATCTTCTCCAGCCCTGCCCCGGCAAATCTTAAGAAGAAGATTACTCTGAGTTATCACAAAGGAGTCTCCTATTCTGGAGAGGGGAGAGGTGAAAAAGAGAGGAGGGAGGGAAATGCCCTAAGGACAGGAAAGGGAGGGAGGTTTTGTTCCCAGGGACATCAATAGCCAGGCCCTACTCCATCACTGCACTCCCCTGTTATAGGCAGAATCTAAGAGGGGAATGGCAGCCTCAGGAACCTCAGCACCAGGGCTGACAGGCTGGAAATTGACTCCTTTGGTTTGAACAAAAGTTCAAAACCTTTAGTGTCAGTGGGCATTCCCTGTAAGACCCTGACTGCATCATTGGTGACATCTACAGGTTGAGGTCCCAAAGGCTTTGGCTGAGTTTTCTTCTCTCAGCAAGAATCCCAGGGTATCTGTATACTTTGAAGAGGCTGGAGGGGCAGAGGGAAGAAATGGCACTCAGTAATTTTAAATTTGGATCATGTGTGAGAGAATGGAGAAACTGTACTTTAACATGTTAAATTTAGATAAAAGTAACATTGCTATATCCCCAATATGGTTGAATAAAATGTATACTGAATTTAACATAAAAGGGAGATTTCTCAAGAAATATCTTGGATGAAAATCTGAAACATTTGTAGGACTGTGTGATTATCCCTGGGCCTGAAAGTGTAACTGAGGTTGTTCTTTGCAGGACAGAGTTGGTGCAAATGGAAAAGCCCCAGCCAGTAAAGCCAGAACTGACTTCCCGGCCCATCACTGGAGTGCTAGATATGCTCAACAAATTCAGAGGTTAGAGCCAGCTGCTTGGCAGTACAGCCTCAACTTCTGTTTAGTGGGTTGCTTGGTTGAGCCATTTCCCATTTTAGTTTTATTTCTTCTGACATAAAAGTGAACTTACAATATATTATAGAATTAATATTTATCATAAACATTAGAAAGCTTTGACCAACCAACAAACTAAAGCTTCCATAAACGAAACAACTCTACTGATGTAAGATACATTTCACAACAACTGGAAGCTGAAGGTTCTGTGAAAATGGCCCAAACATGTAAGGCAGCCGTTAAACAACAGAGGGCTAAAACCAGAGCTAGACTAAATGAAGCAGTGGCTGATCAGGTGACGTAAAAGCAGAACATGATCATTATTTTCAGAAACTTCTCAACTGCACATGTATGGATGTCCATCAAATTTTGATGTTTAAAAATGGAGCAGGTGAGACTGGGCACAGTGGCTCACGCCTGTAATCCTACCAAGGCTGAGGTGGGCAGATCACCTGAGGTCAGCGGTTGGAGAACAGCCTGACAAACGTGGCCATCTATACCAAAAATACAAAAATTTGCTGGGCATCGTGGCACATGCCTCTAATCCCAGCTACTCGGGAGGCTGAGGCAGCAGAATCGCTTGAGCCCAGGGGGCTGCAGTGAGCCAAGATTGCACCACTGTACTCCAGCATGGGCAGCAGAGTGAGACTCTGTCTCAAAAAAAAAAAAAGAACAGGCACCGTTTATACCCCATTGATTAGGAGCATAATACGAGAGTGAAGTCTATTTGTTAATTATATTAAATACAAGCAATCCAAGTGGCATTTTCTACTAAATAAATAATGTTACGTGTCTCTTAAAACAAATCAAGCAAAGCCAGACATTAAATCATTGATTCACACAATTAATGACATTTGTTTATTTGTTTTTCTCAGTGATTTTAAGGATTCTTTTGTGCTGTAGAAATCATAACAACTCTTGATCTTCATAGATAAGAGTCTCCAAAGTCTTTTTTCTCCCTGTATTCTGTCTCTTACAGGAGGTACTAATAAAGCCAGTACCTGGGCAGATAACATCTGACCCCCACCTAACTTCTTGATCTGATTTTGGTTCTTTTTGCAGTGGATGATCCTCTGAGTAAGGAAAGGGCAAGTCACTACATGAACCTTTCTGAGGATGTGAGAAATGTGATATTTGGAGATGACCATGATGGTGCGCCCAGGGAGTCCCAGAGAGCAGAGAACTTTGCTGCATGGGGAGCTCAGGCCTTCTCCTCCGGCAAGCATTACTGGGAAGTGGACGTAACCCACTCCTCCAACTGGATTCTGGGAGTCTGTAAAGATTCCAGGACAGCAAACACAAATGCTTTTGAGGAAGCATTTTTTCTATTTTCTTCAAAGAGAAACAACCTTTATAGCCTCTCCAACATCTTTGCTCCCTTAACTCACTATGTGCAAAGACCTCTGGGTCGGGTTGGGGTGTTTCTGGATTACGACAACACAGTTGTGAGCTTTTATGATGTTTCAAAAGGTTCCCTCATATACAGCTTTTTCCCTTCATCTTTGTCTTCCCTTTTGACACCTTTCTTTTGTATTGGTTCCCCATGAAACTCAGGTTTCATTATGATTTCTTAGGGAGCTCTTTTGTCTGAAAAATATTCCAATCTCGAGACCTTCTCATGTGAAACAGTAGGACAATGTGTGAGCATCTTTGAGCTCATTGTAACTTGAGGAAACAAAATTATTATCTGGTATGAAATGGGATAACCACATTGACATTATACATTTGTTTCCTAAATTTCACTTTAATGAAGGGTTGTGAAAAACCATAACTGTCTGATTCCTGGACATTTTTTATACCCCAAAATGAAACCCAAAACCCTTTACCGTTACTCTCTATTCATTGCACCTTCCCCACCCATTCGACTCACAACGCCTTTTGTACTTTAGATCTCTGTGGATTTGTGTATTGTAGACACTTTATGCAAAGCAAATAATACAAAATATAGTCTGGATCATCAGTTACTAAAAATTACTGATTTTTGTAAATGTGTAAAATATATTAATTATAAGAGTTAACTGAATTGTCTTACTGATATACACACTCAATGATAGCTCTTGTTTTCAATGGTCCTTGTGTGCATTCCAAAGTAGCATTATAAAATGTAAACTTAGACTGGAAAAACTTTGAAGAAGTTTGTTTTGATGTAAATAATTTTTAGCCGAAAAAATTTTTTTCTTTTTTTTTTTTTTTGGCTTCTAGCATGGATTACTTATTTATTATTTTAGTTTTTTGAGACAGTGATTCCCTCAACACCCCAGGCTGGAAATACAGATGTCTGACATGGGCTCACTGCAACCTCTGCCTCCTGGGTACAAGTGATTCTCAGTCTCCTGAGTTGCTGGGATTACATGCCCATGTCACCATGCCTGGCTAATTTTTGTATTTTCAGTCGAGACAACAGGATTTCACCATGTTGGCCAGGCTGGTCTCAAACTCCTGACCTCAAGTGATATGCACGCCTCAGCCTCCCAAAGTGCTGGCATTACATATGTGAGCCACCAAACCCGGCTGATTCTTATCTTTAATGTTCTCAGAAATGCTGGATTCAGAAAAACTACTGGTTTATCAAAATCATTATATTATCATCTATGTTTTCTTCAATGTTAATGTCAAATTGGGAGTCTTGGTCCTAAAAGATCAGTAATTGTGGATTGTCATTCATGATAAATTTGCTCCATCCTTACTATGTGCCATTCTTTGCAAAGGATAAACAGCTTGTGAGTCAGATCTGGAGTTAATGAAACCTTCAGATTCTGTAAGCAAATAAGTAGAGATGCTATGTTTAAATTGTCTGAAACCATCTTTGCCTCTGTGATATTTCCCTCTTATTGGGAAGCTAACTGATATGGCTCTAGAAATAGTGTACTCCTAAGTATTGTTAAGAGTCTGCAGGTAGGTAAATCTTCAATGCTTTCAACGAATTTCCCTTTTCTTAAAAAGTCTCTGTGAAACCCATCTTCTAAAACTTCTTGCTTCAACGTAATTTTAGAAAAAACAGGAACCAAAGACAGAGGTGGTGGCAAAGGCTACAGCCAAATTGAAGGGTCACAGCAGCATCGGAGGCAGGATGCCCAGAAGAAAGCCACGCAGAAAACATCAAAACTTCTGGAGACTACGCATGCGCCTTGTGCTTCTCTTGAAACCCGTGCCAGCGGTGACTCCAGCACATCTATGGTCCTTCAGTCTTGCTGTCTCCAGATCCAAGTCCCCTATTACAAAAGTTTTAGAATCCGTTTTCATTTGGATAGAAAAGGGGGTCAGAAAATTTAGAACTTTACCAGATTTAGGCAGAGCAAGCTGGGATGGCATGGTCGGATTGAGATTAGCTGTGGATAAAGAAACTTGTACTTGGAGAATAGGGGAATTTGTTGTGAATTTCTCAAAGATGATATTTAATCCCTGGTTAAAAGTTTGTAAATAGATTATTTTACAGGACTCTCCCTGAAAAGTGAAACTTGAAGAATGACCTGTGGGTGGTATTAGGAAAGAAATAGAGGCCATAGTGAAGGAAGAAAGGAGGGATGAAGGCAGAAGAGAATGTGAACTGGCATGCCAGACAGACTAAAAAATAATGAAAACAAAAGCAAAAATTATACATTTCAGACACTTCTCAAAGGAAAACGTTTATGCAGCCATCAAACATGTGAAAAAAATTTTATAATCCCTGATCATTAGAGAAATGCAAATCAAAGCCACAGCGAGATATCATCTCAAGCCAGTTAAAATGGCAATCATTATAAAGTCAGGAAACAACAGGTGCTGAAGAGGATGTGGAGAAATAGGAACGCTTTTACTCTCTTGTTGGGAGTGTAAATCAGTTCAACTATCGAGGAAGACAGTGTGGTGATTCCTCAAGGATCGAGAACCAGAAATACCATTTGACCCAGCAAACCCATTACTGGGTATATAGTCAAAGGATTGTAAATCATTCTACTATAAAGACACATGCACACGTATGTTTATTCCAGCACTGTTCAGCATAGCAAAGACTTGGCACCAACCCAAATGCCAATCAAGGATAGACTGGATAAAGAAAATGTGGCACATATACACCATGGAATACTATGCAGTCATAAAAAAGGATGAGTTTGGCCAGGTGCCGGGGTCATGCCTGTAATCCCAGCACTTTGGGAGGCCGAGGCAGTTGGATCACAAGGTCAGGAAATCGAGACCATCCTGGCTAACACGGTGAAACCCTGTGTCTACTAAAAATACAAAAAAAAAAAAAAAAAATTAGCTGGGCATGGTGGTGGGCACCTGTAGTCCCAGCTACTGGGGAGGCTAAGGCAGGAGAATGGTGTGAACACGGGGGTGGAGCTTGCAGTGAGCCAAGATCACGCCACTGCACTCCAGCCTGGGTGATAGAGCCAGACTCCTTCATAATAAATAAATAAATAAGTAAATAAATAAATAAAAATGGATGACTTCATGTCCTTTGCAGGGACATAGATGAAGCTGGAAACCATCATTTTCAGCAAACTAAAACAAGAACAGAAAACCAAACATTGTATGTTCTCATTCATAAGTGGGAGTTGAACAATGAAAACATATGGGCACAGGGAGGGGAACATCATACACCAGGGCCTGTCCGGGGGTTGGGGGATAGGGGAGGGATAGCATTAGGAGAAATACCTAATGTAGATGACAGGTTGATGGGTGCAGCAAACCACCATGGCACATGTATACCTATGCAACAAACCTGCACATTCTACATATGTATCCCAGAACTTAAAGTATAATATTTTTAAAAAGCACAAAGAAATAAACAAAAACCCTACAGATTCCAAGAAAGTGTGGCTTAGGTATTTGATATGTAGAGGAGAAAAGGTAGGCAAAAATTATAGTAAAGCGACATTTACTTTGGAGTTTGAAGAAATCGGTGGGTCTTGCTTTCAATATGTCAAGGATGTGACTTCTGAATGTGTGAATAACAACATCCCCCAACAAATCTGTGTGCTAATTAATAACAGACACTCCCACATTTTTATCATTAAGGTCCAACCTAATCCTAATTCAGATATTCATTCTAATTAATGCCATCATCTCAGAATTTCAAAGATATTTGTTGGCCAGTTAGTGACTATTAGTTATCCTTAGAAAGAAACTATTTGAGAGGAACATTTGGAGGTACCTATCAATTTTTAATTCTACATATATTTTAAACCTATAATATCATTAGTATGGAAATTTCCATAAAAATGCACAAGGATATATGTTTATTATGTATATTGTGGCAGTATTTTCAATTAACAAGGGAGAGAATATAGTTTAACAAAACACTGTGTAATCTATTGTACTCTCTATAAATATGAAGAACATCTGCACATACTCATAACCAGCCACTTGCTTAGCTAAAAAATGTGATCTCATGGAATTAAAAAGTAAAACAGAAGATCCTAGTGGCTAGGAAGTGTAGAAGGCAGAGGGAGAGGTACAATATTAAATATAATTAAATATAATGATTAATAAAAGAGAAAATAAATACAATTTAAAAATACAAAATTATACATAGATGGAAGGTATAACTTATAATGTTCTATAACATTGCAAGATGATTATAGTTAACAATAATATATATACTTTCAAATAGCTAGAATGAGGGTATTGTAGGTTCCCTAAAAAAAAAAAGATAAATGTTTGGGATAATGTTCTAAATAGTCTGATCTGATTACTATGCATCATATGTATCAAACCATCACTATCTACTCTACAAATATGTAAAAGTATGTATCTATAAAAAATAAAAAAATTTAAAGTACTGATTCCTTGATATCCTTGGATAGCGGTAGTTTATTTTTCTAATATTCTTTTAACGGGCAATCAGACAAAAAATGGTTTGATCTGCAAGATAACAAGAATAAATGTGAAAATATATGAGTCAGAGAACTCATATAATATTTTAGGTATGTTAGTGGTTCTTTCTTGGAGCAGGGGGCTATTGAATTTTCTCAAGTCAGCAAAATTTTCAAATGTATAGGCATAAATTGTTCCTAAAATATTTGTACTGACTTATGGATATCTGGATGACCTATGAGTTTGCCTGTTTATTCTTCATTTGAACTCCCCCTCTCCGTTTTTTAAATGAATCTCATTGGGAATTTATTAATTTAATTTATCTATTTAAAGAACCTACTTTTGAATTTGTTGATTTATCTTTTGCATGTTTTTTAATCAATTTTCTGCAATTTTAAAATTTTTTTTTAGTTTTTTAACATGAATTTGCTTTTACCTGGCTGTTTATGACAGACTTTTCTTTGTTAATAACAGATGCATTTAATGATATACATTTTTTGTTCGCATTGTCTTAAATACATTTCAAAAGTTTTTTGTTTTGTATTTTGAATATTATTTAATTAAACATATTTTCTTCATTGTTTTTCTTTAGTGCATGTATTTGCAGGGAAACTATAAAAGAGGGAGGAATCGTTTTCTAATGATATTTAAAACAACTAGTAACAATTGAAATTAATTTTAATAACACTTTCTAACCCAATATATCCAAAATGTTTTCAACATAATAAACATGACAAATATTAGTGAGATATTTTATATTCTTTTTTTGAGACAGAGTCTGGCTTTGTCACCCAGGCTGGAGTGTAGTGACTAGATCCTGTCTAGCTGCAGTGTCAACCTCCCGGGCTATAGCAATCTTCCCACCTCAGCCTCCCCAGTACCTGGGACTACAGGTTCATGCCACCATGCTCCACTAATTTTTATTTTTTTGGAGAGACGAGGTTTCGCAATGTTACCTATGCTTGTCTCAAACTCCTTTCCTGTGTCCACCTCTCAATGTGCTGGGATGACAGGCTTGAACAATAATGTTTATACATTTTAGGAAGAAATTCCTAAGCCTACTTCAGTTTTAAAAAGAAGGGTAGATTAGAATTTACTTTCTTTAAACTCAATCGTTTCTAAAACTCTAAATTAGATTCAAGTATTAAAGGCCCCAGGAAGACAATTTTAGAAGACAAGTTTTCAAAGTGAGCCAGGCTAGATGCTTTATAATTGAGCATTCACTGGATATATCTTGGCATCCTGATGGCCAACACTGAGGGTGTCTATTTTTTTAAATAATGTGAAAGACAGAACCTTGTTCCATATACACTGTGTAGAATTTCCAGAGTCAGAAACTTTTCTTAAAACACTTCCCTATGTTCTTTTTATGTATGTATTTTTTGAAAAATTTAAACTATGTGTGGATAAACTCTTAATAGAAGATTAGGTTTCTTCAGTTTCAAAGGCAAAACCTAGTCCTTTTGATTGGCTCTATTTAATTGTATAATTGTATTATCAATTAAAATTAAAAAATAACTTCAACAAATACATTCCAAGGATAGATAAGTAAATCAGTTGTCTGATGTCATTATACAATGTTACTTTTCTTCTTTTTTTTTTTTTTTCTTTTGGGATGGAGCCTGGCTCTTTCACCCAGGCTGGAGTGAAGTGGCAGGAAATCGGCTATTACCAGATTCTGAAAAATAGATTTGTAATTCAACAGAAAACTTTGTGGTAGAGGTAGGTTTCAGATGCTAGAATGAAAACAGTCTCATGTACAAAAAACTATCTTTTTTATTAAAAGGAGAAGCACTGGAAAATGAAGAAGTATTCCAAATTGGCTGGAGTGTCCATTATCCACATCATGGATTGTTCCTGCCTATACCCATCTCTACTCTCTCTTCTGGATTGGTTAGGACTTTTGGAACCTACAAAATGCCAATCTAAAGGGAATTACTTTCTTATGTTTGTTTCATGGTCTGAGACTCAAGTAGGAAAACATGTTGTTTCCTTGATAATGCCACAGTAGACAGAGGTAGGTCTGTAATGGAAAGCTCTTAATTTCCAGTGCTCTAGGCTTCACCTGCCTAAAGCTGAGTGTTTGAATGAATAAGTGAATGATGTGGTGCAAAAAGTGGTTGAAATAAAAGCAGAAGCTACCCTCCCTTCGCTTCTCTCCTTGCCCCAATTCCTTCCTGATAAAGAGCGTCATCAGACCTTGTAATGGAGAACCAGGGCCCCGCCACGGAGCTCCAGAATCTCAGCAGAGAATGTCCGCAGGATCCAGTCCATAACCTGAGGGTTTCACAAGTTTCCCACTCTGGAGTCCAGGACTGAGCTAACAGGGCCCCCACACACAACCAGCGCAGATCTTACTTCTGTGTGGACACTTCGATTAGTTACTTAGATTTATTGAGGTACAGAATGGATATAGAGGGTGGTCAGTCAGTTGGTGGTCTTGGACAGTAAGCTCACAATAGAACAAGAAAATCTACTGTTCAATTTCTTGCATTTAATGAAATATAAACTCTGGATGATTTTATGATGGGTCAACTTGAGTACATGCACGTACAAAGACGGAAATGAGGGCAGTAGCCATTTTGTGGCATAGACATACCTTCTTATTCTTCAACGAAACACTTACTTAGGAAACTGCTGGGAAGGCATTTCGCAGATGCAAGCGAAGGTCCTAATCCTGTGACTAGGAAGTGTGCCCAAGCAAGCCTGACTTCGTCTGTGAAAGTCCTTTAAAGAAAGACATGGGCATCTCTTGAAAAACATTTTAAACAACAAATGGGACTCTAATCTTCCAATTGCCCCCTATTGACTTTAAACCAAAGCTTTAATTCATGACCACTGGGATCCAGGCAGTGGGGATTTCTTTTCCTGAGGGACTGTACCAAGGATCTCACATTTGCTTAAACAGCCCCCACTGTTTGTAAGCCAATTCCTTGCACTTACTTCACATGTGAATCTCCCTAACTATACACATATCTTATGGCTTCTGCTTTTGTCTTTGAACCTTGGCAGTCATGGGTCTGATAGATTTGTCTTCACAGTTTTGATAGTCTTGACCATAAATCTTCTGGACCATTGACAAAGAATTCCTCTGTCAGAAGGTATTTGAGTAGTCCCTTCCGAAATCTTTCTTTAAAAAAAAAAAAAATTTTCATATAACTACAAAAAGATTTGGTACAGAAAGAAAAATATAGTTCATGCCTATCTTTTGGATTCTGTATTTGTGAATTTGCCTATATCCTAAAAGTTATTTATAATCCCCCAAATAATTCCTGTGGTGCACTCATAGTCATTGCAGGACATGACGCACTATGTGGAGAAAAGCGTTAAAGTAATAACTCATCTTTCACCCGTGACACTGGCGAAGTTTTGTAAATTCAATGAGAGACCCCAAGTTAGTGGGTTTATTTGGTTAATCAGTGATTTCTTTTAGAGTCGTAGGAAACAGAAAACAAAAAGGAAAGTTTTATCTTCTGTTGGACTTCTCTGGAAATATCCTATAAATGTACTAAAGCAGTATTTAAGCTTTAGTATAAATACTGGATGAGGTGGTTTATACCTGTACTCCTAGCACTTCGGAAGGCTGTGACTGGAGGACCACTTGAAACCCGCAGTTGGAGAACAGCCTGTGCTACAGAGTCATACACTGACTTTACCAAAAATTTCAAAAAAAAAAAAAAAAAAAAAAATTAGCCAGGTTATATAGTGTCAGCCTAAAGTCTTAGCTACTTGGAAGGCTGAAGCAGGAGGATTACTTGGAATTCAAGGCTGCAGGGAGCTGCGATTATGCCACTGCACTCCAGAAGGAGACCCTTTCTCTAGAATAAATAAATGTGCAGTTAGAGGAATGCCTATATCATGGAAGAAACCCAATAAACAGTATAAAATGCATCTTAATTTATTTCTAGCCTATGTCTACTCTGACATGATTTATGTTACATATGATTCATTCAGGCACTGGTTTTCAGAATGAAAGTGTGACAATAATTTAATCAGAGCTGCAAAGGTGTGTTCTAAATGCTGCATAAACCTAATCATCTTTGTCTCCACCTTTCGGAATGCTCTAAATACCCTTAAAGAGGTGGGTGTGGTCTTCACAGATTCTTATAAAAGGAGGCAGAAGAGACAAGTTCCGTTTTCTCCGAAGGAGAAGGACAGCACTTAGAACTGCATTTTGGTGACCTCTGAAATTCAGTACTGCAGTGAATGAGCTCCTGACCTGGAGGAGTACTTAACAAAATTATTTTTGGAAGAATCGTTGTGGGAACCATTAAAAGAACTCCAGGGTGAGTGAAATATATTGATAAAATTATATCATCTTTCCTTTACACAATAATAAATGAGTGTTAAAATATCTCATTTTCTTAAATCTACACAATGATACCATTTGTAACTCCTGTTGTTACCATAGATTTTATCAATTGTGAGGATATTAATTGTTATTTTGTGCTTTCTATGATTGCTTAATATGGTTTTGAAAAATTAGTGTTCACTGCAGCAGATATGTATGCATAATGAATATATGTAATTGATACATATATGTACACATAGGTGTTTGTATATGTCTTTATTTTTTATTTTATTTTTTTTTTTTGAGACAGAGTCTCGCTCTGCCGCCCAGGCTGGAGTGTAGTGGCGTGATCTTGGCTCACTGCAAGCTCCGCCTCCTGGGTTCACGCCATTCTCCTGCCTCAGCCTCCCGAGTAGCTGGGACTACAGGCGGCCGCCACCTCGCCCGGCTAGTTTTTTTGTATTTTTTAGTAGAGACGGGGTTTCACCTTGTTAGCCAGGATGGTCTCGATCTCCTGACCGCGTGATCCGCCCGTCTCGGCCTCCCAAAGTGCTGGGATTACAGGCTTGAGCCACCGCGCCCGGCCGTGTATGTCTTTAATGAGTATATTAATATTGTTGAATTCAATTGAGAATACACTAATGAATGATGTAAGTTACGTGCTTTCATAACATTCAGGTTTTAGACATGACTTTTAATTAGTAAGGTAATGATGAGCGATGCAAAATAGTGAAACTCAAAACAATGAGAAAGCTCCCCAAAATATCCTACTTTAGAAATCAAAACACAATTTTTTGACCAAATAAATTTATGAGACCTAATTTGATATGTGATTGTGATTGTCATCTCACTTGAGTCTTAATCTTATCAAACTGTGAAAAATTTCTTAAAATGTCTTAGATGAGCTCTGGAAAATATTTGCAATTCTAAGATTTTTCATTTCTTTCACTTAAATTCAGAAGTGATATCAAACAAAGCAGCGTAAAGGACAAAATTGCCAAAACAAAGATTATAGTTTTTATACTAGTCAGGGTTCTCCAGACAGAACCATAGGATGTTTATATATATGTGTGCAGATTATTAACAGGCCATTTGAGTCAACCACAAACCACATATGGCGGTCCCAAAGATTATAATACCAATATGTTTACTGTACTTTTTCTGTATTTAAATATGTTTGGATACACAAATAGTTATCATTGTGTTACAATTGCCTACCGTATGCAATACAGAACATACTGTACAGGTTTGTAGCCTATTGTAGGAACTATAAGCTATAGTGTATACCATAGGTGTGTAGTAGGCTATAGCGTCTAGGTTTGTGTAGTATATTCTATCATGTCTGGCTCAGCCATTGCGCCACAGCTGGGCACTGTGGCTCATGCCTGTAATTCCAGCACTTTGGAAGGCCAAGGCAGACAGATCACTTGAGACCAAGAGTTCAAGTGCAGCCTGGCCAAGATGGCAAAACCCCGTCTCTACTAAAAAATTACAAAAATTAGTCAGGCCTAGTATCACGTTCCTGTAATCCCAGGTGCTCGGGAACTTGAGGCAGGAGAATCACTTTGACCCTGGAGGTGGAGGTTGCAATGAGCCGAGATCATGGCACTGAACTTCAGCCTGTGTGACAGAGGGAAACACTGTCAAAAAAAAAAAAAAAAAAAAAAAAAAAAAAAAAAAAAAAACTAAAAACACCTGACACATTTCTCAGAACATACATCGTGTACAAGTTATACATGATTCTACATGGGGTAGAATTCATCAGGAAAATTAATTTGCTTGATTATGGAGTCTGGGAGTTCCAATATAGGCTGTCTTTAGGCTGGCGTCCTGAGGATACTGGTATACTGGCTAAGCTCAAGTCTGAAAGCCTCAGGACCAGTTTCAGGAGAGAGACGGAGGAAATTGCCTTTTCACTGCTTTTTTCTTTATATCTGAGCTACCAGCCTATTAGATGGTGCCTACACACATTGAGGGATGAGGTTCCCACTCAACTCACCAACTCACATGTCTCTCTCCTCTAGAAACACCTTCACAGACTCACCCAGAAACAGTGCTTCACCTGTTCTATAGGTATTGGTTAATCCAGTCAGACTGATACCTAAAATTCACCATCACACCATGGAAATATAATTACACCTCTCTGGATCCAGACAAAAAGCTCCCCTGCCATGTTGGTTCAGGTTTCTGCAGCCCTAGGGGAAGTTAATTTGATCCGCAGGAAAAGAAAAAGACCAGATATCTTTAATAATGTTTCTTTTCTCTACTAGTAAACCTTGATTGGTTTAATTGCAGTCTTTTCCTTTATTTGGTTGGTTGGTTGGATTTTTTTTTTATTTTGTTTTGATTTGGGTTTTTGTTTTTAATGTAATTTAATTTAATTTTACGTCCTGGGATAACTGTGCAGGACATACAGACTTGTTACGTAGGTAAACTTGTGCCATAGTGGTTTACTGCCCGGCTTTTGCGTCCCTCTCTAAAAATATGTCACAGAACACTCTGGCTATCTTCTCATCTTCTTGGGCCCAGGTAGTTTTTTCCCACTCTCTCATAGTCATTCATCAGTTATTTGAAAGAAGAATAGGGAAAACTACGATTTATTCTGACCACTTAGAATCAAAACCCAATTTCCAGATCCACATTCAGAAAATTGGTAATTGAATAGATTAGTATTATGTTACAGACAGGAACTAGGAGCAGAAGGGACTGTGAGTCATCTAGTTAGTAATATCTACTCTAAAGCTGGGAGAATCCCTCTGTGTATGAATTTTTAAGTTTTTAACAGAAGAAAGAGTTTGTTGTATTTTAATGAACATTGACAAGAGAAGAAACTAGAGCTATCACATATCTCCACATGTTTAGAAGCCTTTCATCAACCCAGGCCCCAAAATGACACGTTTCTCTTTCTTCCCCAGAAACATGAGTTCTGGAATCTTGCAAGTCTTCCAGAGGGAGCTCACCTGCCCCATCTGCATGAACTTCGCCCCTACATGAACCCAGTCACCATAGACTGTGGGCACAGCTTTTGCAGGCCCTGTTTCTACCTCAGCTGTAGAATCATCCCACTTCTCCCATTCCATTTTCAAGATACAGAAATTAATAAGGCAGAGAGACAACAAATTAACATTCATTTGAAGAAGATGGCTTCCCTTGCCAGAAAAGCCAGTCTCTGGCAATTCCTGAGCTCTGAGGAGCAAATGTGTGGCACTCACAGGGAGACAAAGAAGATGTTCTGTGAAGTGGACAAGAGCCTGCTCTGTTTGCTGTGCTCCAGCTCTCAGGAGCACCGAGACCACAAACACTGTCCCATTGAGTGGGCTGCTGAGGAACACCGGGTAAGTGATGCCTCTGAACATATACTTCTATAAAGGACACATGAAATTCTGTGGGTCTATTTTCTTGGAGATTGGATCAAGCCAACTCCGCCTCCCTTTAAGCCGCTCTGTTTGGGCTTTCTTAGCTTCAAACCTCTGGGCTTTGACAAACATGAAGGGAAACGAAGGAAATGCCATTTACTAGGAGCTTATTTGTCCCTTATTCTGGGCCCCCTCCCTGTGTCACAGTCTGCACTGGTGCTTCAGTTTATGGCTCTTTTACAGGAGAAGCTTTTAAAGAAAATGCAGTCTTTATGGGAAAAAGCTTGTGAAAATCACAGAAACCTGAACATGGAAACCACCAGAACCAAATACTGGAAGGTTAGTCCTGTACTACTCTCCCTTCTAACTTCTCCAGGAGCTTATGGTGGGCAAATGGGTGACTCTCAAAATAGGAACTTGATAGCAAACTGTATTGTTTCTGGGATTCAGAAAAAAAAAAGAAAAGAAAAAAGAAAACATTGAGAAAAAGTGGCCTCATTTCTTATATAGAACAGTATGCTTATTAGGTAGGATTTCTAAGAAAACCACTGATGTCACCCAAAGCATGCTGGTTTGTTTCCTTACAAACCTGTAGCTATACACCAAGAGATACAAGAAACCGGGATACATCTCACAGCATTCTATAGGTGCTGGTTGGATAAATGCTGGGCACAAGATTTATTTGGCAGTCACGGAAAGCTCAAGTGAACCTTCTGAGGCTGGGTCAGCATTAATCTGAATGCTGGTGAACAAGTAGTATGTGGAATGGTATGGAAAATTTTAGGCAGAAAGTGACAGGAGAAATCTAGGGGAACCATGAAATTAGGAATCTCAACTAATTAATATTGAATAATACATAACATATGATGAGAAAAGTGGTGAGAAACACAGATTTGTGTCTTGAGGAGACGATGTAAACCTGCGAATATGGGAACCAGTATCTAAATATACGGAGAACTCTGAGGACTTCAGAAAAATATTATAAATAATTTTCTCTTTGTGGATATATACTTTGAGGGTATGCTAGCTAATATTAGTTTGTTGAAAAGGATTTCATGAGAACGTAGTCTATGTTGAATATTAAATTAGAAAATATACTAGCAAAGAAGAAAAGAAGCACTTTTGTACTCACAGATCATACAATCCAAATAAGAGAGTCAAATGGTCAATATGCAAATATATGCAATGCATGATGTACTTGAGCGTTGTAGGTTTTGTTGGAGAATAATCAAACAGGGAAGTAGAAAAGGACAAAACAGGCCAGAAACTGGAGATGAGTGTCTGAATTTTAAAAAGGGTGGTCAGGAAAATGCCTCACTGAAAAATTCAAATTGAAACAAAGTTTTGAAGAGGAGAGGGAACAGAGATGTGTGTAGGGATATATATGTGGACCATGAGTGTGTATATATGTATATGTATGTATGTGTGTGTGTGTTTGGGTGTATCTATATAATCCTAGTTGGAGAGAAGAGCATATGCAGTAATTTTGAGTCTGTGTATATTTGGAGGCCTGAGGAACCACAGACAAGTCTATGTTTCAGATTGGGATGAGTTAGAGAAAGAATGGAAGGAAATGAATTCAGAGAGACAAAAATGGCCAAATCATAAATGCAACCTGATTAGGATAGGTTTCGCTGCGTGAAATGCATTTAGCTGGACATGCTAGTCTAAGGTCATTTCACATAGACTGAGTTTAAGCAACTTGCATGTGTCAATGAGACAGAAAATAATTATTTCCTTTCTAGTAACAATAGCTGTATACTCCAACTCTTAAGCATGAACTGTTCTTACTTTTCCATAATATGGGCTGGAATAGCGAAATTCAAATTGTGTGTGTGTGTGTGTGTGTGTTTATTTCCAACTATCTTAGAAAACACATTATCTTGAATAAATTTAATGTAATTGGGCAGATACATCTATGTTGATCTTTATGCAGAAAGAAAGGAAAGGAGCAAAATTTTGTGGATTCTAAGAACTGGCAAGACTCAGGTTTAAACTCTTGGATGTTCGAGAGACAAAAGGAATCAGTGAGATTTCATAGGAGATAGATAAATACATTTCTCTTTTGATTAACCCATTATCATTGCAGGATTATGTGAATTTAAGGTTAGAAGCAGTTAGAGCTGAGTATCAGATGCCTGCACTTCACCATGAAGAAGAAAAACATAATTTGGAGACGCTGAAAAAGAAGGGGAAAGATATTTTTCATCAACTTCATTTAAGTAAAGCCAAAATGGCTCATAGGAGGGAGATTTTAAGAGGAATGTATGAGGAGCTGAAGGAAATGTGTCATAAACCAGATGTGGAGCTACTTCAGGTACGAACCCACAATGTGGTTCAGGTTTTTGAATATTCACATGTATAAGTGTTTTCCTCAAGGCTGAAATCCATCTCCCTACCTTTATTTCCATGATGTGTTTCCAAAACACATTCCACTCATTTGGGTCCACTCATTTGGGTAACTGGCTCAGCTAAAGATGACTGAGTAGGTTTTTCGAGGTTACCACAGAGCATGGACCCTCTGGGCCTCTTCTCCCTTCACTAATTTATAGAATGTCTTCAAGACTCAGACTTTCCCAGGATGTGAATTAATGACAATACAACTGACTGGGTTTTTCATTACAGAAAAAACAGAAAATGCTTTCCAGAAGCATATGGTAGGAGAATAGTATCTTCAGAAACTGAATACAAATACAAATCTGAATACAAATCTCACACTGAAGTTAGTGAAAGATACATCTTGTGAAATGCACTAAATCTTTCTTATTTTACAGGGTTTGGAACGCTTTATATTACACAGGTGAGTGTGTACCTACATTATAGCATATGTTCTTTCAGATTCCACAAATATCAAAGAAGGCTCTAGTAAGGTCATGGCATAAATAATTAAGATATTGATATCACTTTTTTTTTGCAGCTACTTTTGTTCCCACAACTTAAAAGACAAGGCCAAAAAGTAAATAAATGAATACAAGAAGAGTGAACTAAAACAAACATTTTTATTCCTGATTTTGTTTTATTGCTTAAAATCCTGCATAGGTGAAAGATAGAGTTTTGTTTCGTGGATGGTAAGAAAGTCACCAGAGGAAGCAGGAAAGAAGAGGGGGAAGTATTTTAGCAGTGAAAATGTGTTGATGTGTTGTTTTTTATACATATATACAAATCAGTTAAGAGTTCTGAAAAATAGATTGAAAAAAACTGTGGAGTGTTAGAGGTGTGTAAGTCTCTAGGGAAGCTCTTTGCTAAAAGGCAGATCTCCCTGCCTAGAACAAGTTTCACAGCCTTTATGTTGAAAAGGAAGCAGTGGATGCAGCAGTCTCCCCAGAACCCTGCTGTTTCAAAGATGTCCGGGGAGTCTGCCAAGAAGTGGAACTCGGAATTTCAATTCTAAATATTATCAAGGCCATAAGGCTGAGGGCAACTTACACATTTGGGGCGAAAAAAGAAGGATCAGATTGAATTCTGACTTAGACTCTTCCATCGTGCTTTAAAATTTAGGAACTCTAAATAAGAATTAATTTCAAAAATGGAAGTAATAATTTTTGAATTAGCAAATGTGTAGATTCAAAGGATTCTCATGAAATGTCTTTTACATACAAATAGTGATTCTTATTTATTTTATGGTTGTAGATGTTGTAACTGCAGGTTTTTCCTTGCAGGAGTGAGTCCGTGCTGCTGCATAAGCCCCAGCCTCTGAATCTAGAGCTAAGCTCAGGGCCCATCGCTGGACTGATGGACAGGCTCAACCAATGCCGAGGTAAGTCTCCACCCACAGGCAGCACTCCCACTTTATCTAAATATTATTATTGTTAGGATCACATAGGTAATACTTCATCCCTTACCAAATATTTTACTTCTTTTAAGACATAAGTGAACAATATAACCATGCACCCCTTTGGTGTCTGTGTCTATTTATAGTCACATTTATAGCATTAAGTTTGAAAGATAGTGAAAAGCAATACTTTCTGGCATAATATGTATTGAGTTATGTAATGGGAAAAAGGTGTAGAATTCGTAATTTCAAAAGGAGCAAATGAAATAATGCTCAGAATGCAGGTGAATTATGTAATGTTAAATAAAAAGTTGTACATTTCTTTAGTGTATTTGTTTGAACTGCTAAGACTGTTCTTTGGGAGAATATAGTTTACTGGAGATTCTTGGGGGTTTTGTATTTTTTAAATGGGTATATATTCATATAGTGCAAACATTTGAATTAATGGGTAAAAATTAAAGGAGGAAATCATGTTGTGAATACAAGTAAAATTACAAATGAAAATAAGTTCAATTTAATTGCAATATGAGGAGCAACATGTTAAGTCTAAAATCCAGCTTCAGTCCAGAGCTAGCATGGAGGACCACAGAGAGACTGGTCAAAGATTTTGCAGAAATCTGCTTTAAATTATCACTTATAACATGTACATATGCATTTTACATCCGAATATCAGGCGTTTCTTGAGTAAGTGAAAATCTTCACATTCTTTCCAAAGTGATAGCATTAGCTTTTAAGAATAAGGAACATTTCTAAATAAAAATCTTGATAACAGTATAGCATTTAGGGCATATAATGTGTACATTTTACTTTGAAAATTGGATTGAAAGAAGTTGGTCTTGCGTTTAAACCATATTATGCACGTTTTCAAAAAATTTTCATATCTATGGTTAGGGTTTGGTTTGTCCTGTATATAATATTAATCATCTCTATACTTTACTAGAAGTTACAAGCAAAACTGTCTTTCTGACTTTACATTTCCTGGTAAAGTAACTTCTTGATAGAACAATTATTTTTTTCTAATTTACACGTGTCTATGCATGTTTTTTCTTTTTTTAATTTTTGCAGTGCATATTACTCTGCATCAGGAAGAGGCCAACAGTCATATCTTTCGATATGAAATTTTGAGAAGCATGTGTAGTGGATGTGACCATCAAGATGTGCCCTATATCACTGCAACACCTAGAAGTTTTCTTGCATGGGGTGCTCAGACTTTCACCTCCGGCAAATATTACTGGGTTCCACGTCTATGGGGGGGACTCTTGGAACTGGGCTTTTGGTGTCTGTAATACATATTGGAAAGAGAAGAATCAGAATGAGAAGAGAGATGGAGGGAGGGACTCTTTCTTCTTGGGTGTGTTAAGAATGACATTCAATGCCGTCTCTTTACCACCTCCCCACTTATGCTCCAATATATCTCAAGACCTACCAGCCGAGTAGGATTATTCCTGGATTATGAGGCTAAGACTGTGAGCTTTGTTGATGTTAATCAAAGCTCCCTAATATACACCATCCCTAATTGCTCTTTCTCACCTCCTCTCAGGCCTGTCTTTTGCTGTATTTGCTTTGAGTGGGGAGACAAATCCGGAATGTGTTCACATGCTGTGAGAACCCCTTTATTCCACGAAATCCTCTTCCTTGTGCCTTAACATACATGACACATAGGCTCTATTTTATGTCTTGAACTGCCTTCTAATGTTATCAAAACTCATTTATTGTGTTACTATTAAATATGCTGAAAACACTAAAAGTATATGTATTAGTTCTTTATTAACTAATTTTTGAAAATCATTATTCATGACCATGGCATACAGTATATTCTCTTTTTTTCTTTATTTCTGACTGTCACTGAGTGAAATAATAGATGACAAACATTATGTCTGAATGAAGTAGAAATCAATGGAAGACAGTCATTATCTTGTGCTTCATGCAAAGAAACTTGGAGTGAAATCTGAATGATAACTGGGATATGTTTTTCTTCCTCTTTATCTGACTATATTACACTTATCCATCATGATTCATTGTATTAATCTATCCTTTGAGATACTATCATTTGACCTTCTATGTTCGGCTTCATTTGCAATTCTCACTACAGATGTAAATAATCCTTCATTATTAGTGTGCTCTTCTACATTGAAATACACAAGGTGATCAGACCAATGCTGGATTAATTAAGTATATTGGAAAAAGTGACTAAATATTGACCCCTACCTCAAACCATACACACTCATTTCCAGATAGATTCCTGAAAGAAAGGGGAGCCTGATACAATATTCTCACAAGGATTTCTTAACCAGGGCACAAATTAGTAATTAAAACAATTCATTCATTTATATTGATAATGATGAATTCTGTGTTTCCAAAAACATTATGCAAACTAGTAGTGGAGAAAGATATTCACCCCAACATACATAAAATAAAATATAATACATATGCATGATGAATACTTAAAATGTAATAAATAAAAGACAGTGAACTCAATAGAAGATGGGGTAAAATATCTGAACAGACCCATTACAGAACTGGATACATAAATAACTAGCTAAATATAAAAAAGTGCTCACTTTCATTAGTCTTACAAAATTAAGAATTAATCCACCAGTTGTAACACAGGCCCCCATAAAAAAATACCAAAATTTAAAGTCACATAATATTGTGTGTAGTCAAAGATACAGAATAAATGAAATTTATTCATGACTGGGGAGATGTAAATGGAAATTCTTTTTAGGAAACTGACTATTAGCATTCCTGATTTCTGTATGGGCTAGATATTCTAATTCTAAAATATAGTCAACTGATTGCCTACATGTACTTCAGCATACACAATATTGTTCACTGCATCAATTTTTATAGTAGCTCCAAGTTAGAGCCAAAATATTCTTCAACAGTAGAATAGCTAAATAAATTTGGTGTATTTGTTATTATTGGTGCAAAATAATCCTGTAACACTGAATGTGACAAAACTGATGAATCTCAGAAACAAGTTAATAAATATATGCCAATTTAAATAATAAAATTGAAGTTAAGAAAGGACTCTTCCATGTATATAATACATTGGCAATTGTAAGCTCTTTGTGGGTTCCATAATTACATGAACACTATGGAATCAGAACTCTTAAGACCAAAATATCCAAATACAAAAAGGAGCCCAGGCATGGTGGCACATACCTCTAATCCCAGCACGTGGGAGACTAAGGTGTAGAATGGTGACGTGGTGGCTCAAGCCCTATGTCCTTTGGGAGGCCGAGGCGGTGAGATCACGAGGTCAGGGACCTTCAGAGACCATCACAGCAACACGGTGGAAGCCCCATCTCTGAAAAAAAAAACAAAAAGCAAAACAAACTAGCGGGCGAGGTGGAGGCGCCTGTAGTCCCAGCAGCCACTCAGGAGGCTGGGGCGGGGAGAGAATGGCGTAAAATCAGGTGGAGCTTGAAGTGAGCTGGTCCGGGCCACTACGCTCAAGCACCAGTCGACAAGGCAAACTCCGTCTCAAAAGAAAAAAGAATGGCTTGTGGCCAGGAGTTCCAGACCAGTGTAGGCAACATGGTGGGCCTGCATCTACTAAACATTCTTTTAGTCGCCTGGCATGACGCCTGTTCCCCAGCTACCAGAGTAGGTAGGGATGATCGAGTCCAGAAGGTCCGTTGGGCCTCAGTGGTGCCAAATGCGGTCCAGCCTGTGACAGAATGACAGTCTACCTCTCAATAATAAAACAAACCATAATTACTTGATGTAACACAAACCAACATATTATAAATGCTCGAATTATAGATATTTTAAGTATTGATGTTATTTTAAATAATTGAGAAAGCTGGGATAGCTATGTGTTTGTATAGACAAAAGTGCCCTGGGAAGTAAGTTTGGAAATTATTTTTATTACAGAAGGTAAATTGAGGAGGGAAGTGCTTTATTGCAGCTGTGATACACACTTGGAATCGCTATAAGATAGTCCTCATATCTGGGAGGATTTGCGGATATCAGGTGGCAATGGTTCACTTGGGTGCCTGAAATAGCGGCTGCATAATTCAGTGTGTCTTCTCTGGAGATGTAACCTCTGAAGAAGTTTGATTTTTTTTTTTTTTTTATTTTACTTTAAGTTCTGGGTACATATTACTGTAGGTTTGTTCCATATGTATGCCTTGTTAGGTGTGCTGCACCCATTAACAATCATTTACATTAGGCATATCTCCTAATGCTATCCCTCCTCTCCCCACCCACGACAGGCCCCAGTGTGTGATGTTCCCCCTTCCTGTGTGAGTGATCTCATTGTTAGAATTCCCACCTATGAGTGAGGTATGTGGTGGTGGGTTTTTGTCCTTGTGATGGTTGCTGAGGAGATGATGGTTCCCAGCTTTATCATGTCCCTACAAAGGACAGGAACTCATCCTTTTATGGCTGCATAATATTCATGGTGTTTTATGTGCCACATTTCATAATTCAATCTATCATTGATATGAACATTTGGAGTTGGTTCCAAGTCTTTACCATTTGTGACTAGTGCCGCAATAAACATCGTGTGCATAATGATAACTTATAGCAGCATGATTTGTAATCCTCTGGGTATATCCCCAATAAATGGGATGGCTGTAGTATTAGTTCTAGATCCTTGAGGAATCTTGCGCTGTGTCGCTGAATGGTTGAACTAGTTTTACAGTCTCACCAACAGTGTAAAATGTTCTATTCCTCATCCTCTCCAGCACCTGTTGTTTTTTACTTTTAATGATCACCATTCTACTTAGTTGTGAGGATGGTATATCATTATGGTTTTGATTTGCATTTCTCTGATGGCCGAAGTGATGATGAGCATTTTTCATGTGTCTGTTTGTTGCTTAAATGTCATCTTTTGAAGTTTAAACATATCCTTTGCCCACTTTTTGATGGGGTTGTTTGTTTTTCTTGCAAATTTGTTTGTGTTCTTTGTAGATTCTGGACATTAGCCCTTTGTCAGATGAGCAGATTGCAAAAATGTTCTCCCATTCTGGCCGGAATTTTATGTTGCTCTGATGATAGTTTCTTTTGCTGTGCAGGCTCCTTTGGATTTAAGTTTGAGTTGGTCCATTTTGTCGAATTTTGGCTTTTTTTTGTTGCCATTGCTTTTTTGATGTTTTAGACATGAAATACTTACTTGAAATGCCTATGTCCTGAATGGTGTACCTGGGGTTTTGTACAGGTTTCAGGGTTTTTAGGTCTAACATTTAAGTCTTTAATCCATGCTTGATTTAATTTTTATATAAGGTTTAAGGAAGGGATCAGTTTCAGCTTTCTATACATATGGCTAGCCAGTTTTCCCAACACCATTTATTGAAATGAGGGAATCCTTTCCCCGTTTCATGTTGTGGCATTCTCTGTGTATTTTGAATGTTGGCCTTCAACTGGCCGTCAAATTAGCGAAACCAATTTGAATAACAGCCTAGTTTGCTGGGATTGGGAAGTTCTCTAGGATAATATTATCCTGCAAGAGTGTTTCCAACAGTTCCTTCTCCCATCACTTTCATCACCGTCGGAGGAACGTAGATTTGGTTTTTCCTGAAGATCCACATTTTCTTGGGCTTTCATTCATTCTTTTTTTTTTTATTCTTTTTCTCTAAACTACTCTACCGCTGTTTCATTCATTTGACTTCAATCACGTGCCCTTTCTTCAGGTGTCAGGGGTGGCTACTGAAGCTTGTGCATTCATCATGTTCTTGTGCCCATGGTTTGGCTCCATCCAGGTCATTTGAGGGGCTTCTCTACACTGGTTATTCTAGTTAGCCATTTTGTCTAATAATCTTTTTTCAAGGTTTTAGCTTCTTTGCGAGGAGTGGATTCGAAATTTCTCCGCTTTTATTTCGGAGAAGTTTGATTGTCTGAAGACTTCATTCTAAAGCGTCAAAGTCATTTATAATTGCGCATTTTCCGGTACTGGCGAGGCTGTGTTCTTTTGGAGGGTGAAGTGCTCTGATTTTTAAATTGCAAACTTTTCTGCTCTGTTTTTGCCCATCTTTGTGGATTGAAGTCTACCTTTGTAGGTGTTTGGTGGTAGCGATATGGGTGGAACGGTGGATGTGTGCTTTCTGTTGGTTTTCATTCTAACAGTCAGGACCCTCGGCTACGGAGTCTGTTGGGTTTGCTGGAGATCCCTCCCAGATCCTGTTGCCTGGGGATCAGCAGGAGGGCTGCAGAACATAAATATTGCTGAACAGCAAATGTTGCTGCCTGATCGTTCCTTTGGGCTTCCAGTCTCAGGGTACCCAACCATGTGAGGTGTCAATCTGCCCTTCTGGGGGTCCCTCCCAGTTAGGCTACTAGGGGTCAGGAACCCATGAGAGGCAGTCTGTCCCTTCTCAGATCACAAACTCCGTGCTGGGAGAACCACTACTCTCTTTCATTGTCAGACAGGGACGACCAGTCTGCAGGGGTTTCTGCTGCCTTTGTTCAGCTATGCCCAGCCCCAGAGGTGGGGTCTACAGAGGCAAGCAGGCTGCAGGCTGCGGTGGGCTCCCACCCAGTTCCAGTTCGGAAACTTCCAGCTGCATTGTTTTACCTACTCGAAGCCTCAGTGTGAGCGCCCCTCCCCAAGCCTCACTGCTGCCTTGCGGTTCCATCTCAGACTGCTGTGCTAGGAACGAGCCAGGCTCTGTGGTGTGGCACCCTCTGAGCCAGGCGCAGGATATAATCTCCTGGTGAGCCATTTGCTAAGACCATTGGGCTTTAGTATTAGGGTGGGAGTGACCCGATTATCCTGTCTGCCACAGCTTCCCTTGGCTAGGAAAGGGAATTCCCTGACCTCTTGCACTTTCCAGGTGGTGATGCCTGTGTGCGTTCTTACTTGGTGGGGCACAGACCCACTGTACTGCACCCACTGTCTGACAAGCCCCAGTGAGATTAACCTGGTACCTCATTCAGAGGCCGAAATCACCTGTCTTCTGCGTTTGCTCACGCTGGGAGCTGTAGATTGGAGCTGTTCCTATTGGGCCATCTTGGAAGACAAGTTTGATTTTTAAATGATCAGACTCACCGAAGACCACAACCACTTCATGACATTAGCTACTTTCTGGAGAGAGAAGTGGAAATGGAAGATTAGGTGACACAGAAGGGTGTAACATTGGCTGACTGGAATTATAAAGTATAGACAATCATGCCTGGGGGCTTACAGCCCAAGAGAATCTAGATGACTCTGGGTAGTAAGGGGCAGCTCATGCTCAGAGACATTATACCTGAAATAATTTCATTAAGTAATGATTTATTCCACAAACAATTCCCTCACAATTTTAAAAGTTTGCTTTACTGCTCCATTTTTAAACTCTGAAATTTCAGATATGGTTTCCCACTATTATTATTATTATTATTATTTTGACACAGAATCTCACTCTGTCATGCCAGCTGAAGTACAATGGCATGACCTTGACTCACTGCAACTTCCGCTTCTTTGGTTCAAGCAATTATCTGCCTCAGCCTCCTGAATAGCTGGGATTGCAGGCACCCGCCACCACGCCTGGCTAATTTTTTTGTATTTTTTAGGAGAAACGGGGTTTCGCCATCTTGGCCAGGTTGGTATTGAACTCCTGACCTTGTGATCCACCCTCCTTGGCCTCCCAAAGTGCTGGGATTATAGGCATGAGCCACTGCATGCAGCCATTCTAGATGTGTCATTCTTTCTTCAAAAAATGTTTACTGATGACAGTAGAGCAGAAATAGGAAACAAATTACAGTGAACAATAATAAACACTTTCAGTCCTACTAGAATATCCAGATTAGTGAATGAAATGCATCAGAATGGAAGAATCACACAAGTACATATATAATTAGAAGTAGAGTATAAGCTCAATGAAAGAGCAATACATGCTCTGAGGGTCTGTAATGGGAGGGAGGTGCTGAATGTTAGATCACACAGGGCTCATGAGAATGCTTGAGCAAGAACTGAGATCTGAGGGATAGAAATACATTAACTTGGCAAAGTGAGATAGAGAAAAAGTCTCCTTGCAGTGACGATTTTTTGAGATGCAAAAGCTTCCTGTAGATTGGAAGAGGCCCAATGTAGTTGAGCTCAGGGCCACTGAAGCTAAACTAACAAGAATGACAGCGGTCTGATGGGAAATGAGGCTGCAGGGGCAGGTTCAGGTTTCAGAACATGGAAAGGAGGAGTTCTTTATCTAGAAACTATGAGAAGCCAGTAAAGTCTCACTCTCCTTTTAAAATATATCATTGCTAAATAACCATCCAGCCATTATTTATCTGAATATGTACAACTATAAAATTTTAAATGAAATAAACAACCCATCTTTGGAACTCTCTCATAAAAAATGCACCTAGCGTTTAGTAGTGTTTCAAAGAATTTCATATACAATCATTGGTGAAATTACTTGTATAAAATTGTTTTCTTCCATTCGCTATTTTATGACTATTTTTAATGGTTGATTTATGCAAAAATAAAATGTTTTTGGACTATTATACCATAATGAAAATATTTTACATTACTTTATCTAAATATACATATATGAACACAATGCTTCCCATCCCAAACCATAGGAAAAAAAACCCTTGAAAGATTGATTAAAAAGGCTTCCATTTCTGTTATGGCACCACTAATCTGACCAAATAGAAGTATGCATGTATCCTTCTGCCGCGTGCTAATTCTAGAACATTTGCTAGACCTATGTAAATTCACCCAAGCATATGGATTTAGTTTGATACAAACCTCTTGTAAACATAAATACAAAATTTGATGTTAAAAAATATCCTGTATTAGGCAAAGTAAATTCTAACAGCACAAATAGCAGGTAATTGGGAAACAAAATACAGATGTACCAAATCCTATTTTTGAGAGAAAAGAACAGTAATGATCTATTAGACCTAGAGATGCTCGTGAAAGATCAGCTTGCACCAACCAGATTACAAAAACATGCACTTCATTCATCTCATATCACAAGGGCTGACACATATGGAGGATCTCAGAAAGCCAGGACATAAACAGTGACCCACCCATCTAGATGGCTACATGGATTTTGCATGTGTCAGGCTGGTGTCAAGCACCCTTCAGATTTTGGCGTCTCAAAATTCTGAGTGGTGCAGAGTAAGTTTCCTACTACCAAACAGTGGTGAAGTCCAGATTCACATCATTGTGGTTTGTGGAATACAGTTGCTGAGTCTTTTCACCAAAATTGCTATAAGGGCTACTTGAACATCTAGAAATGAATGCTAGACACTGCCTTAGGGAAAACAGCCCAAATCAGGCTCACCAGGTCACGTGCTTTTATGAGCAACTTTTTGTTAGAAGATTTGAAAGTCAGTTTTCCACCTGACATTGTCAACACACTGAACAGCAAGTATCTGAATGCAGCAGCCATGAGGTCCTTCAGAATTGAATTTCAAAAGTACATTTGAAAGTACATTGTAACGTAGCTATCTTCAGAGCATAGTGTGTTTTCTAACATGCCTGGGATGCAGGTACTGCTAACTATCTTACTAGGGATACCCTTTAGTATCATCCAGTTTTCAAGTATGACTCCTTAAGTGGTGCTCAAGAAACCCAAAGGGAAGGAGATAAAGTGGGGAAGTGGCTGGGCAGGAAAGATCCTGCTGACTTGGTGGAAAATGGTGATTCCTTTACGTTTTCCATGTTCTTGGAGAATCGAAAAGGAGCTCACTACATTTTAAATCTTGAAAGAGTTTCATGTGGTCAGTGACGAGTAACGCATAAGCTTGTGACTTCCTGTGAATATGAATCTACTGCGGAATAGAAGTCCACTATATTCTGAGTGAGCTCAGATGGCCTACTTGGAACAATGCAAAGTTATCAAGGGCTTTTCTAGATAGATATTTATGCTCTGTTTCTATTGGAATGTATCACCTGTCTTGCACAATGTCACCCCCGACAGAATGATGACAATTTTATCTGTGCCATTCAGGTATGAATAGAGGTGATGAGTCTGATAACAGAGTACTAACTCCTCTATAGTGTTGTGGTCCGACCCTTGCACTCCACAGCTAAAAAATGCTTTCAGAGCCCAAACCACATATATACATTTAAAATCAACTTCTGAATGTTCATACACATGCAAAAAACCCAAGCAAAACAAAACAAAAAACTCATTTTCTTCTTTGTTGAATTGGCATTCCAATCCAGAAACATGGGATACCTTCAATTCTTACCTTCCGTCCACAAACATAGGATATCTCTTCATTTACTTATATTTTAAACATTTCTTTTAATAGTGTTTATGGTTTTTATGCAGACTTGTGCATCTCCCATTAGCTTTATTTCTATGTATTGATTCTTTGTATAATATTTAAATACATTTTAACTTTATTCTCACTTTTAATTGTTGTCTAAGAAGCATGCAAGATTAAATCTCTTTCTCATTTCAATAATATGTCTAGTAGTTTATAGAGTTCAGGTAACTTTTAATGTCACATCATGTTATGCTAATCATGCAATTATCATAGATTTATTTCTATCCAACCCTCACATTATTTGTTTCTTTTTCTTGTCTGGTTGCATTGAAGAGCACATTTTTCAAGGTGTTGAAAACAAGCAGTGACAGCAGAATTCACATCTCATTTCCATTCTTGGGTAGAAGCTTTCAATTCTCCATTAAATATTGAATTGGTTCTAACTTTTTATGTTCTTATTAGATTGTGAAAGTTTCCATCTATTTCAGTTTTTTAATAATATCTTTAAAATCATAAATGACCATTTAATTATATCAAATGTTTCCCTTCTCTATCTACAGGAACAATAACATGTATTTTGTCCTGTTCCTGTGGTGATTCACAGTTATTCCACATTCTGATGTTAAATTACTCTACTATCCTAGAATAAGTTCTACTTGCACATGATGTATTATGCCCTTGTCTGTCACAAGATTTGATTAGTTAATAACTTTTTTGAATTTTTGTCCCTACGTTTATGTTAGAGTCTCTATGGCAATTTTCATTTCTCATACTACATGTGTATCAAGATTGGGTATTAAAGTTATACGCTTGGGCTGGGCAAAGTGTCATCCCAGCACGTTGGGAGGCCAAGAGAGGAGGAGCACTCAAGACTAGGAGTTTGAGACTGCTGTGAGCTATGATCCTGCCTCTGAACTTCAGCCTGGGAAACAGAGAGAAAAGCTGTCTACAAAAAGAAATAATAATAATAATAAAAGAACAACATCATGATTTGAGAAGTATAACTTTTTTTTCTGTTCTCTAGAATGGTTGTCTAAGTGTGCTATTTCTTTCTTAAGTGTTTTCAAGATTTCACTGAAGGTATCACTGGAGTTTTCTTTGTGAGGTTTTTTCAATAATAGGGCAAACTTTTATAATCCAAATCATATATTTCAGTTTTCAATGTTTTCTTTTGTTAGTTTTTGTCAGGTGGTTTTTCAAGAATTTTCTCATTTCACTGAAATTGTCAAATGTGTAGGTATAAAGTTGTCCTTAAAATCTTCTCATTGACTATTTAATACCTGGATGACCTGTGTGTCTGCCTGTTTACTCTTGATTTGAACTCCCTTTTTCTGTTTTTTAAACAAGTCTTGCTTGAAATTTATCAATTTTTTTTGCTATTTAAAGAGCTTGTTTTTGACTTTATTGATTTTATCTATTTTATGCTTTTTTAACCAATTTTCTGCAATTATTTTTTCAATTTTTCTTTGTTTTCTTTGCATGAAGTTCCTAGTATTTGTCTGGTTGTTTGGAATAGACCTTTCCTTGTTAATAACACATGCATTTAATGATATACATTTCCTTCTTACCATTATTTTAATTATATTTCAAATAGTTTATTGTTAGGTATCTTGAATATTATTCAATTAAACATATTTTCATCATTGGTTCATGGATTTGCAAAGGAACTATAAAGGAGAGGGAAGGGAATACATTTTTCTGGTGATATTATAAAACAATTAGAAACAATTGAAATTAATTTTAATAATATACTTTAACTGAATATATCCAAAATATTTACAACATAATAAACATTGCATATATTAGTGAGTCGTTTTACATTTTTGTTCTTCTTATTATTTTGACACAGAGTCTCATTCTACTGCCCAATCTGGAAGGCAGTGATGGTATCCCGAATAACTGCAGCCTCAACCTCGTGTGTTCCAGCAAACCTCCCACCTCAGCTTCCCTAATCGTTGGGATTACAGACTTACGCTGCAAGGTACCTTTCTGTGTCCACCTAGATTTCCCCAGGCAGGCACACTCATAAAGGGTTATAAAATGATATGTGCACACAAATGTTGTTTTGTGAACACAATTATTTCAAATATTGTCTAAAATTATTGTCAGGCTATCTGCATAAGTCTATATGAAACATAAATGAATTTTGTGTTTAGACCTGGGTCAAACACAAAAATCTTATCTTATTATGTATAGGCAAATATTCCACAATCCAAATATATCCAAAAACTGAAACTCTTCTGTTCCCAACATTGTGGACAATGGATATTTAAGCTGGATTACATAGCTTTATAGTGCATGTATTAAAAAATATGATTAAAGTCTGTTGATAAAATTATGAAAATATCAGTTTAAGCTAAATCCTGTTATTCTGTATATCAGAAGAGGACACACAGGGTTTATGTCCCACCACCTCCAAGTAGAATATGACAGGTATAAGGAATAAATAGCTGAATATAAGTATTCATAATCCTGAATTTATTTTGATTAATTGTTTCACTTATGCTAATTTCTACTGTCATGAGATATTTCCTATGTTTGACTGAAGGAGTAACCTGTAGATGCTGGTGCTAAAACCGGGTTACACTGGTATAAAATATGTTTTATTTACATTTGTATCTTTACTATTCGTAAGCTTCGACTGCAGCATTGCAATGGGGCTCATAAGTTTTCAAAAATTCACCCGCTCTGTCTTCTCTCCTTCTTGTTTTTCTTCTTTGCCGTTAGAAACGCTTTGCTGACTGATGTTTGGATCACTGAGCAGAAAGTAGTAGAACCACAAGGAAAGATGGAGAGATTAACTGAGGAGCTCTCAATGCAGGTCACTACGGCACTAGAAATACAATGTATTAAAATCCTGAAGTTACAAGATTCAATCATTGTGAAACAAAGAAACAGGAAAGAAGGTTTTTTATCTGCTGCATGTGGCATATGTATTATTTGAAGCATAGATAGAAATACTTGAGGCTAGAATTTATATTTGCCTGCTACTATCCAGGTAATTTTGAGCCCTTTTCGACATACGCTGGATAAAGAACAGAAACATGTGTAAATTTTAATGCATTTTCCCAATATCAGCTTATAGCGGTATAGTATACAAAGCACCTATCAAATGGTAGCTGATGGTACTGTTTTACTGCATGGTGCTGGAAGTAATATAAGCTATTAATTCTGTCCAATTTTCGTTTTGTATGGCTGCTTAGCGGCAACGGCGGCAATTTGGAAACTTTGAGGGCCTGGCACTGGCTTTGGCGGAGGATGTCGGGCTTGATTTATGGGAATATTGTTCTTATTTGGTGGAATGCGTACGTTACCGAATTGCGCCATTAAACATATAATTGTTTGTCTATGTATATATAAATCACTTTCTCAAAATTTCCTATTAGTGGGTGTCTGTCGCCCAATCTACCGGAAGTGCGGGCGGCAGTCTGTCACTTCCGCACCTGCTGGTTTCAAAGCCAATTCTTCTGCCTCGAGCTCCCTGAGCAGCTGGGATTGCAGTGTACCGCCAATACATTTTTGTATTTTGAGTAGAGACGGGATTTCACCATGTTGGCCAGACTGGTCTCAAACTCCTGACCTCAGGTGATCTGCCTGCCTTGGCCTCCCAAAGTGCTGGGATTACAGGCATGGCAGTGAGCCTCTTCCTTTGCAGCCTTGTTTACATAAACATGTCTTTACAAATCGAGAAAGAAAACAAAGTGCTCTGAGGAATAGTCACAATATTGTTATTTCTGTTTATAGCTCTGATACTTTAAGTTTTCTTTTTAAATTTGAATTTTTGACTTTAATAGTCTCAAGAAAGAATCGAGGGTTGGCGGCAAACCTCTGATTTATCAAAATTATTTTCACCAGATTGTTTACTCAATTTTCAGTTTCCAAACTGGGAAAACAGGACTCAAAACATTAATAAATCTTGGTTGTTAACCACAAGGAAGGATTTTCCCATCTTTCTTTTGCAGTCATTCTTTGCACAAGGAAGGGGTTTGTGAATCTTGTCTGACCTAAATAAAATTTAAAGATTCCTTAAAGAAATAGGCAGAAGCTACTATGAGTAGAGTGTATAAAACCACATAGCTGCTGTTGTATTTTCCTTTTGTCATAAGGATCATTGGCATGGATCCACAATAATCTTGGATTTTGCTCTTCGGAATCTGCAGGTCGGTCAAGTCATTAATGCTTTCAAAGAAATTTATTTTTAATAAAAGTCCCCGTGACAATCGTCGTTTCAAAAGTTACGGCTTCAAAATAATTTTAAAATAAGTTTTCTTCAATGTCTGAAAAATGACTAAGTGGAGCTGGAGGTGGCTACATAAGACAACAGCTGCAGTGCAAGAATGAAGGCCCCAGGAGAGCTGGGGTAGCATGGGGACCCGGAAGATGTGCACATGTGCTTGTGCTGCTAGCGCTAGCGTGTGGGTTTAAGAGGTGTTGATGGTCGTCTTTCAGTCCCATATCCTGGTCCCCAGGTCCCAAAGCCCACGTCATCCACTGTTTTGTTGCGGAAAAATTTGAGATCAAAAAGGAATTCGATTTTCAGGATTTTGGAATACGTGGAAGCAAACTTTGGATGGCAGAGTCAATGATGAGATTAGCTGTGGAAATGGGAAACCGTTTTTTTGGAGGACAGTAGTAATGCTGTGAAATTTTGAAAACAACCAAGTATTCAGTGGCAACTAAACTGTGTCACTGTAACATTATTTCGCAGAGAAATCTGAAATTTGGGAGAACATTCTACTAGTGTTCTCTAGTGAAAAAATACAGCTGGAAGGAAGAAGGGAAGGAAGATGAAGGTGAGAGAAACAATGAATTTGAGAGAAAATGCTACGTAGACTAAAATAGAATGCTGCAGATACCAAGACAAAGTGGTTAAGGTGTGTGTTATGGAGCATAAATGGCAGAAAATACCACAGTAAAGAGATTTACAGTTGGATTCTTAGGTCTATCTTTTACTCTGTCAATGTTGTGGCTTCTAAACACATCAGTGCTCTCCTTTGATCCATGTGTTAATTAACAGCCAACACTCTGCCCCCTCTCCCCAATTCTTTCATCATTTTTAACCCAATCTAATTCTAATCCAGCTAGTCACTGTAACAAATGTAATCATCCAAGAATTTTAAACATATTTTTGATGAACTAGTGAATATACCTCATTCTCCACAAAAATACTGTTTGAGAGAAAAATTCGATGGTATTTATAATCATGTAAGTGCATCCACACATGCAGACATATACATATGTGTTATTGTGTGTCTGTGTATTATTAATATATGTCTATATTTATGTATCTGAGTTAATTGCATTAATTCGAGTGGCTACCTGGATTAGGATTACACTGGGCTTTGCTGATGAAAGAATTTGGAATGTTGTTTGGTTACCTGTACCATAATATTAACTCTGTAATGTTATTGCAGAAACTCCCTTAGATGTAATCAAGGATGATTGCATAGGGACGCATACTGTTGCACTCTTTCCAATCATGAAAGAAAATATATATATATTGTAAAGTGGAAATCGTTTAGAAAATTTGAATGCCTTTTACTAAACCCTGTATAAACAAACACCATCTATATGTATTAATATATATTTCACCTAACCAGTTGCGCTTTCTTTTATATATGTGATTATAGTCCCTATTTGCCATAATGAGAACATTATGGACAACGTTTGCATTACTGGATAGACATAGAAACAAAAATAATTCTCTCTACAGAGGGTATAAAATTAATATATAATTTTATATATAATATATAAAATATAGATTATGTATAAATATTTATAGACTTATATTTTATATAATCTATATTTCTATATAATATAAAATATGTATATATGTATAATATAGGGACTCAATTAGTTTCTGCTAGTGTGGAGATGAGTCATATGATCACGAGAGGCCATGATGGTAGGAGCAGTCAGAGGAATTCTTGTATTGTGATGAGTGCATATAAGTTAGATGAGTCTCTTATCGGTAAATTGATAGCAGGATAATTGCTAGAGTTAATTCCTGTGAACTTGTTTGGCCTACAACTTGTAATGTCCCAATTTGAATTTGAATGCTCATCCTGATCACAGAATAGAGTTGATGGCTAGGCTTGATATGGTTAGTAAAAATAGGAGGCCTACTATTTAAAGTATTGAAGGGATCTAGGTATAGGGAGGGTGTTCACAATAGGAGAAATTAGAAAGGAGGAGCCAGGGTTGGGTAATAATGTAGGGATGACAAACAGATATTGAGGGCCATAGGGGTTCTTTGGTGAAAAGTTTTATTGCATCAGCGAATGGTTGAAGCAGTCCATAAGGGCTTACAATGTTAGGCTCTTTGCGTAGTTGTATGTAGCCTGAGTTTTCGCTCAATGAGTGTAAGAGGCCGCTATGTGGTGATTAGAGTGGGAGGAATAATAGAGTATGAGGAAGGTCATTATGGGCATATTGTTAAGAAGAGGAGTTGAACCTCTGGTACCATAAAGTTTCTAGTTGCTGTTGCCAGGTTCTGTATACTACAAACCTAGTGCTTGAGTAAGGTATATAATGATTTGTTAAATTGAGATAACATCATTTATGAAGCAAGGAGTACGCACATGGTAGACTCCTTTCTCTTGTCGCTGGCTGCGGGAGAATGCGCCAAATGAGCAAAGAAACAGAACCCTGGATTGCTCTGATCTGAACTCTCAAGATCACCTAGGATTTTAATGTTGAGCAAGCAGAATACCCAACAGGATCATAAAGATCAAACATCAAGGTCATAAACTCTATTGTTGTTATGGAAATCTAGAAGAGGATTGCACTGTTATCCCTAGGGTAAATTATTCCATTGATCAAATTACTCGATTAATATATATTGATGCGCTTAGAATAGTGCAGTCTTAGTTAGGTTGAGTCATGCTCCGAGGTCACCCCAACCAAAATCTTTAATGCAGGGATACTGGCTAGGACCTGTAGGCCTTTTGAGTTTTTATTTGCATTAATAAAATGAAGCTCCAGACCTTCCTGTTTTGGCCTCTACATCTGCTTCTTCACACAGAACAGGTCAATTTCACTGATGAAAAGTAAGGAGCAACTGTGTACCTCATGGCAGAGCTACTTCCTGTGATTTAGGGGTGAGGATTATGCCTACCTTTGCACTGAGGCCATTACTGTGAAGCATTATGCATATAAGCATGTATTAGAAATCCCTCCATCAACCTACTAATATTAACAATTTTGTACAAATTTTATCCAATTGGTATATGAAATCCTTAATGTCCAAAAGTACCTATTCATTCGACCATTTTAGCAAGTCCCAATCAAGAAATTTTTCATCAGTATGGATATCCCCCACCAAACTTTGGTCTCTTAACCTACAACCTCTGAGAAATCATCATCCTGCTTGCGAGTGCTACCCTTTTTGCTCTGGGCCCATTGCACTTCAATTAATGTTGAAACTATACCTGGCATCTGGTTCTTACCTCAGGGTCATAAAATTAAGATCACCCACACTTTCCCCTTACATAAGACATCTCTATGGTTAATGACTATATATGATCATGCACAGACACTGCCATGCATTGAGTACCGCTTTGGGGGATTGCTATCACTCACCCGCAGAGACTGGTCCTCTAAATAAGCTGTGTAGTGCGCGGATTTTATTCCTGCCAAATCAATTGTAGAAGTTGAACTTATATTGAATATTCTGAACTGGCATTCCAATCATGAGGTGCTTATTAATTCGTAGCGATGGACATAATTAATCAATAGGTTACTTACGTGCATTACCTGTACGGGAGCTACTTCCGATTAAATCGGCAAACCCTCCATCTCCTCATCTCTGAACTTATTACCAACTCAGGTCAATGTGCCCTTGCCAAACCCCAAAAACAAGAGACTAAATGCAACCCAGTCAGAGTCCAAAAACCACATTTTAACCATGAATATTCCAAGCGCTTACAGAACTTAGGTATGAGAATTTTCTAATGTTAAGACCACTCCTACTAATTGGGTTCCATTTTCATGTAGCAGCAACTAAACTTGCCTAATACTACGTACGTACATTGAACATCCCCCTCTGAAAGTGACATCCCACATATTATACCCTAAATCAGTTATACCCTAACTATAAATATTCACTCAGTCAAGCCTCTGTCAATTCAACTTTAAAGACTAAATTTCCAGAACTTCAAGCCACTATTCATAATTACTTTTTCCCTTCATATTTTTAAATCACCACGTAAGTATTTTTTTTGCAGATAATATTTGTAACAAGTAAAAGCAGGACCTGAAAATGTCTAGATGGGTCTTCACAACCCCATAAACAAATAGGTTTGGTCTGGCCTTCCGTAGCTAGTGAATTTTTGTACAACCTCCCCGCCCCGTGGAATGCCCTCTGATCCCCAATTAAAGGAGCAGACATACAAGCACACACAAAGGCAACTCAAAACAGTTTACCTTCAATCACACTCCCCATGGGAAGAGCAGTGATAAAATCTTTGTGTAATAAACAAAAGGGTTAACTTATGGTCTACTGATGTCGGGGTTGATTAAATTTCATTTTGCCAGCCACAGCTGACCACGTAATACTCAGCCTAGCTAACCTAACCAGCGCGCACTCAATAGGTGTTTAGGATACCAGAAGACGAAACTCAGAAGATCCGTTAGGGCTTTCAGATGAAGAAAGAAAATATACTATGAAAGTGGCTTTAATAGCCTAAAGACCCACAATAGCTAACACCAAACTGGGATTAGTTTATCCTAGCAGCCCTAAGCTCTAATGGTTACATTAACAAAAGCGATTCCCCAGAATGCTACAAGAAATAACCAAAACTCGAGACTTGGAGGTGCTTTATATCTCTCTAGAGGAGCCTGTTTTATAATCAATAAACCCCGATATACCTCACCACCTCTTGCTCCCAGCCTATATACCACCATCTTCAGCAAACTCTAAAAAGGTTATGGGTAAAGCACAAAGTGTTATAAAAATGTTATGTCAGGTACTTCATGAGGGTGACAAGAAATGGAAACTGCATTTTCTGTTATCCAGAAGCTTTGCAACACTTGGAAAGTCCAAAGGAGGAGGGATTTAGTAGGAAGCTAAGAGCAGGTGCTTGTTTGAGGACTGGGGTACTGAAGCATGGACAGACTGCTCACCATCATCCTCAAATATTGCTCTAGAAACTATTATCACTAAAAGCTCTCTATGCACATATAGAGGAGCTAAGTCAGAGGTTATGGTAGGACACTGGAGGCTGCACTTGGACTTGGCTGAGTGCAGCTTGGCATCCACTTACACCCAGAAGATTTCATCACTACCTGATCACATTGAGCCAACTCAAGCCCCAAACCTCACTAAAGTGCATCGTGTGGGACCTGGGGAAATCGCCAGTTGTTTGCTGTCCTGCCATGGCTGTTCTACACATCCCTGGAGACTATGAGCATGGGTTGTGGTGCAGTAGTGGCTGGGCAGGACCAGAAGTGTCCATTTCTGACTTGGAAGCAAACGGAACCCAAGGCTTAGGGCAGAAAGGGGGCTCCAGCTCCATACCATTCCCAGTGCCAGCTTCCCATGGCAGAAACAGGAAGGAATGTCTGGCAACCCACCAAGGGTCAGACTCCGTGTCAGCCCTAGCAGAAGCTGCCTAGCTGCTGTGTGTGGTGGGCCTCTTGGGAAGGTGGAGCCCTTTGTGGGAGCTCAGGATGGGTGTCCTGGAAGTGCCACTTAAAGACCACTAAGGCCTCTCAAAATCCCTGTGTTAGAGCTGCAGCTCTCCATGTGGGCTGCAGTACAGTCACCTATGGAGCTTTAGAAGGACCAGCCCAGGAGCTCCAGCTGCCCCAGACCATGCCTTGAAACTTTTGCAGCAGGGATAGCTGGCTTGGAGAAGCGTGCCTGGGAGATCACGTGGCACTTACCTTTGGTGGTCTCTAGGCTTTGAAGCTTCAAAGGTGAGGGAGTAGGGCTCATGAAGGACTTATTGGCACAATGAATAGCAATACGTAGGCA
>NC_044987.1:44257551-44257940 GCF_008728515.1 Papio anubis | reverse complement strand
TAGAATTTCCAGAGTTAGAAACTATTCTTAAAACCCTTCCCTACGTTCTTTTTATGTATGTATTTTTTGAAAAATTAAACTATACATGGATACACTCTTTTTTTTTTCTCTTTTCTTTTTTTTTGTCTTTATTATTATTATACTTTAAGTTCTAGGGTACATGTGCATAACATGCAGGTTTGTTACATATGTATATTTGTGCCATGTTGGTGTGCAGCACCCATCAACTCGTCATTTACATCAGGTATAACTCCCAATGCAATCCCTCCCCCCTCCCCCCTCCCCATGATAGGCCCCGGTGTGTGATGTTCCTCTTCCCGGGTCCAAGTAATCTCATTGTTCAGTTCCCACCTATGAGTGAGAACATGCGGTGTTTGGTTTTCTGTTCT